>NC_057806.1:273908669-274067479 GCF_018294505.1 Triticum aestivum
ACCCTCCACAGTATCTTCCTTCAAGGGATCCGGGCAAGGTGCGGTCTGGAGCATCTTTTCCAATACCGGATTCTCCAAACCCTCAGGGAGGGGGCCGAACACCGAATCAACTTCGCCTTTGTTAGCCAGTCCTGGTCGAAAAAGCAAACTCTCAGAATAACTTCGTAACGAAGGAAAGATAATATGTTCGGCCGGAAGATTCTTTACCTGTTCGGCGGCGCGGTTACTGCTCAGGCCCACGTCCTCGGTGATTTCCGGACACTCTACTTGAGGTCCAAAGAATGACTTATACATATCCTCGTGCGTCAGGCCGAGAAAATTTTGAATGGCACGCGGACCCTCGGGATTGAACTCCCACAAGCGAAGGGGCCGACGTTTGCAAGGCTGGACTTGACGAACTAGCATAACTTGTATTACCGCGACCAAACTGAGATCTCCGTTGAAGAGATCTCGAATGCGGCTTTGCAGTAAAGGCACGTCCTTGGCTGGACCCCAGCTCAGTCCTCTGCTGATCCATGACATCAGTCGTGGTGGAGGGCCCGAGCGAAAAACGGGGGCGGCCGCCCACTTGGCACTTCTAGGAGTCGTGATGTAGAACCACTCCTGTTGCCACAATGCAGACACCTCTGGGATGGAACCTTTGGGCCACGGAGCTCCCGTCATCTTGCGTATTGAGGCGCCTCCACACTCTGCATGTTGCCCTTCGATCACCGTCGGCTTTACTTCAAAGGTCTTGAGCCATAAGCCAAAGTGGGGGGTAACCCGGAGGAAGGCCTCGCATACGACAACAAAAGTCGTGATATGCAGGAAGGAGTCCGGAGCTAGATCATGGAAATCTAGCCCGTAATAAAACATCAAGCCCCTGACGAAAGGATCCAGTGCAAAACCTAGACCCCGGAGGAAGTGGGGGACGAACACAACGCTCTCGTTGGGTTTGGGAGAGGGACGGCCTGCCCCCGGGGAGGCAGCCGATGCGATATTTCGGCGGTCAGATACCTGGCCTCCCTCAACTTTTTGATGTCTTCTTCCGTGACGGAGGAGGGCATCCATCGGCCTTGAAGGCTGGATCCGGACATGACTGAAGGTTCGGAGCACCTGACCTGAGCTTTGGGCGTTTGAGCTTGAGGCGGGGGAAGGATTCGATTGAGCACGGGAGGGAAAAGTAAAAGCTTTGCCCCTTTATAAAGAGGGTGGATATCAAGCGTCCTCCCCGTGTCCGTTTGGACTTGCCTATGATCTAGGAGTCCTAGAAGCGGTTGGGTTACCCACGCCCATATTGATGAGAATCCCGTAATGAGGGGACACGATCTCTGCTTTGACAAGACGTGCCAAGGAAACCACCTCGCATAACACGCTGAGGTGGGATAATGAAACGATTTGGATAAAGGCTTGGCCGTGGCGTGTCGCACCACGGAATACGTCAGCATATTAGATTTGTGTTAATATTATTATTCTCTCTATGGCAATATGTGGAAACTTATTTTGCAGAGCCGGACACTATCTTTGTGTTCAAGATCTTCTATGAAGTATTTGGAGGAGGAACCCGCCTTGCAATGCCGAAGACAATTTGCGCGCCGGACTCGTCGTCATTGAAGCCTGGTTCAGGGGCTACTGAGGGAGTCCTGGATTAGGGGGTGTTCGGATAGCCGAACTATACCTTCAAGCCGGACTCCTGGACTATGAAGATACAAGATTGAAGACTCCGTCCCATGTCCGGAAGGGACTTTCCTTGGCGTGGAAGGCAAGCTTGGCGATACGGATGTTCAGATCTCCTACCATTGTAACCGACTCTATGTAACCCTACCCTATCCGGTGTCTATATAAACCGGAGGGTTTTAGTCCGTAGGACAACATACACATCAACAATCATACCATAGGCTAGCTTCTAGGGTTTAGCCTCTCTGATCTCGTGGTAGATCAACTCTTGTACTACCCATATCATCAATATTAATCAAGCAGAACGTAGGGTTTTACCTCCATCGAGAGGGCCCGAACCTGGGTAAAACTTCCTGTCCCCTGCCTCCTGTTACCATCCGGCCTAGACGCACAGTTCGGGACCCCCTACCCGAGATCCACCGGTTTTGACACCGACAGTGGCCATCATAGCCGACTATCCTGGGCTACTCCCTGCATCGCATGTAAGAAAAACCGGAGCCCCAACTTCCGAGTCGGATCCCGTTTAATGCACTTCACCTACCGTACACATATGGTGTTTTGCAGGGAAGGCCCTCGGGACGCCATGCCGAACCCGCAGTGACTTGCCAACAAGGGGCACCGAAGCCGGGTAGGCCAAAAAGGAAGGCGGTCATGACTGAGACGCCGACGCAGAGGTATAATATAGAACCTCGCTCCGTGGTGGCCGTCTTTCTTAAAGTATAATGACATCCATGTTTCCTAGTAGGAAAAATGCTCGCCGGACTATATCCGGAGAGGTTGCCGATCACGCCTCCACCAGTCGGGCTCCAGGGCCGGACATAGAGGCGGAAGCTAACACGGCGAATGCCGGATGTTCCTCCTACAAAGGATGCGGATAGACTATTCGCTACAAATTCCGAAGTGGAGAGCGCCATGAATCACAGGCGTCGCCGGGCCGTACTTCGTGACGCTTGTTTCTCCCAAGAGGCGTTCGATGCCTTCAACTCAGGCGACGCGAACATCCATGCTGCTCAAAACGGTCTTGCCAGAGCCACGGACCAGTATATAAAGGATATACGGGTAAGAAAATCTGACGATTATATATATCACTAGCCCCTGAGACTTGAAACAGTGACACAACTGATTTAAGGATCATTATTTGTGCAGGTTCTTACAAAGAAAAATACCCAATTGTCTCAAGAGCTGGAAGAGTTCAAAGCCCAGCTACGGGCCGCGGTTGCCGTGTTGAAGGAGTCCGAGAAGGCCCCCTCTAGTAACACTTGTTTCCATTGCAAAGAATGACAGGTACCAGATAGTATGCGGCATGCATGCAAATCTAACAATAGATGTTGCAGATGACTCCGGAGTGAATCCGGAGGTCATGCCGGAGAATGCACAACATGCTAATCGACAACTAAATGCTGGCGAGCGCGTGGTTACGCGGGTCAGGCAGGAGAAAAATAATCTCCAGGACGCCAATATCCGTCTGGGTGTGGAACTGAAAGATGTCCGAGCCCAACTTGCGGACTCTGTGAAGGAGAATAAGCGGCTTCGATGCGTCATTTTCAGTAAGTGCTTGAACGAACTTTTTAAAGAGTTCGGCAAAGAAGCCGGCTAACAGGGTTATGTCTGCAGGTATGCTGACGGGTTGTCCCGCGGAGGAGATGCCCAGGTCTGTGGGTGATCTTCCACCAGAGCTCTCACAACTGCATGAACAAGTTCGACAGATGATGCAGGGTATTGCCCAAGCCTTGTGGCCATCCGCCTCCCCGCCAGGAGGCATGGGGGAGCTTATAGAGAAGCTCAAGGGAGCGAGGCGGCGCTTCCGATTATGGAAGATATCAGCCTGCCAACAAGGTGCAAGGGAAGCCTGGGCCATGGTGAAGATGCGATATACCAAAGCTGACCCAAACCACATGGCCGAGGTCGGACCTATGGGGCCCGATGGGAAAAAGATCCCCGTCAGTTTGGTGTATGACCAAGTAGAATTAGCCACAAAGTATTCCCAACAGAATTGTAGGCTAGACAACCTGTTGGATGGTATAGAAGAAGAATTTAGTCAGTCTTAGTGACTATGTACTTTAAGTGACATATATAATGTCCCTAGCCGGATTGTAAATCATTTGTCATGGCAGACCTTTTCGCTTCGACCTCTGGACCCGATAGTCCGGAATGTATCCGAATACCCGCTCGGTTATGTAAAAACTGGGGTATGCATGGAAACCAGGCATAGGGGTCATAAGTACTTGAACAGACAAGTACCCAACTAGCTATGTTATATTACATGGATAGTAAGAAACATCTTCCAGGGAGAATAGTTCCTTTAAGGGTTCCTTTTCCTGGGTACGCATGCCCTAATGTGCATGTCTGAACTGCGAAAAGAGACGCGGGCTATAAACATCTGGGGGCAAGTATCAAAATAAATAAAAGTCATCTTTTGTTCACCGACCGAATATTCCCTTAAGAACGCTAGCTTTCGGCTTCACCCAGTCTGAGGTACACATCTGGCTGACCCAGCAGTAACAATCGCAGAGGTGCTCCCCTTATGCCCTAGCCGAATTAATGGGAACGTAGGGCATAAATACAAGAGCCAGTCAACCCAACTTGGCCAAAACTTAAGTCATATCGATGCATATAATGGTGAAAAAGGTACATGCGGAAGAATGGCACATGTGTGGGGCATAAGGCCCAGAAAAATAGTTATATTAAGCTTCTGTATAAGAAGCCCCCAGGTATAATGAGCGTGGTTAGTGCGTGAAGATTGTGTAGTCAAGACACAAGTTAGATATTTAAGGCCTTGAGGAGAAGAAAAAAAGGAAGAGAGAAAGAGAGAAAAGACAGATAACGGATATGCAAAAAATTGACGGGGGTAAGGAGACGAACATAGAGTCCGGCACTAGGCATAGAATCTTCAGAGTCTGGCTGCGTTCCATGGGTTTGGCTCGAGTTGATTGTCCGATGCATCCCGTAGACGGTACGCTCCACCGGTCAGAACCTGGTCAATAATGAAGGGACCTTCCCATTTGGGCTTGAGCTTGTTCTTTTTCTTCTCCGGCAGGCGTAGAACTAGTTCGCCAACGTTATAGGTTTTGGCCCGTACTTCTCTGCTTTGATACTTTCGAGCCTATTGCTAATAGAATGCGGAACGGGCTTTTGCCACGTCACGCTCCTCCTCCAGGGCGTCCAAACTGTCCTGCCGATCGAGCTCGGCCTCTCTTTCTTTGTACATGCGCACTCGAGGTGAGTCATGAGTTATGTCGCAAGGCAGTACCGCCACTGTGCCATACACCATAAAGAACGGTGTGTATCCGGTAGTGCGATTCGGCGTGGTCCGCAGCCCCCATAGTACGGAGTCGAGCTCCTCTACCCAGTGCGTGTTTGATTCCTTTAAGGACCGCACTAATCTGGGTTTGATGCCGCTCATGATAAGACCATTTGCTCGCTCAACTTGACCGTTAGTTTGCGGGTGATAGACAGAAGCATAATCGAGCTTGATGCCCATGTTGGTGCACCAAAGTTTTACCTTGTCGGCTGTAAAGTTCATGCCGTTGTCAGTGATGATGTTGTGGGAGATGCCATAATGGTGTACAACCCCAGATACGAAGACTATCACCAGTCCAGATTTAGCTGTTTTAACGGGTTTGGCTTCTATCCATTTGGTGAATTTATCCACCATGACCAGTAAGTATTTTTTCTTATGGGTTCCCCCTTTAAGGGGCCCGACCATATCAAGCCCCCAGACCACAAAGGGCCAAGTAATGGGGATTGTTTGGAGAGCGGTAGGCGGCATATGGCTTTGGTTTGCAAAAAGCTGGCAACCCACGCAACGTTGGACCAGATACTGTGCATCTGCTCGGGCCGTCGGCCAATAGAAACCTGTATGGAAGGCCTTGCTTACAAGGGCCCGGGCTGCGGCGTGGTGGCCACCGAGTCCAGCATGGATTTCTGCTAAAAGCTTCCGACCTTCCTCTTTGGAGATGCACCTTTGAAGGACACCGGTAGTGCTTTTCTTATAAAGCTCTCCCTTGTGGACCTTGTAGGCTTTAGATCGCCGCACTATGGAGCGTGCCTCATTTTGGTCTTCGGTTAGTTCCTACCTGGTTAGGTAGGCCAGGAATGGTTATGTCCACGGGGCGATGACGGCCATTATCACATGGGATGAAGGTGTTATTTCGATGGCAGAGCCTCCGATTGTGTCAGAGTGTTCGGTATCTGGTGTTGTGGCTGGGTCCGGAATATTGTTACCGGTGTCCCCTTCCATACCACGGATGGCTTAAACAGCCTTTCCAAGAAGATGTTAGGTGGGATAGGATCACGCTTAGCGCCGATACGGGCGAGGATATCCGCCGCCTGATTGTTTTCCTGAGCCACATGGTGGAATTCAAGCCCCTCGAACCGAGCTGACATTTTGAGGACGGCGTTGCGATATGCCGCCATTTTCAGATCCTTGGCATCAAAGTCTCCATTTATTTGAGATATTGCAAGGTTTGAGTCCCCACGCACCTCCAGGCGTTGAATGCACATGGAAACTGCCATCCGGAGACCGTGTAATAGGGCCTCGTATTCGGCTGCGTTGTTGGAGTCTGTGTATAGTATTTGGAGTACATATTGGACTGTATCTCTGACGGGGGACGTCAGGACGACGCCAGCCCCCAGACCAGCCAGCATTTTAGAGCCGTCAAAGTGCATGATCCAATTGGAGTACGTGTCGTACTCTTTAGGGAGTTCGGCTTCTGTCCACTCGGCGACGAAATCGGCCAGTACTTGTGAATTAATGGCTCGTCGTGGTCTATATGTTATGTCGAATGGGAGGAGCTCGATAGCCCATTTGGCAATCCGGCCCGTGGCATCGCGATTGTTTATTATGTCGTTGAGTGCTACTTCTGAGGCCACCATAACTAAGCACTCTTGAAAGTAGTGTCGTAATTTACGGGATGCCATGAATAACGCGTATGCTATCTTTTGATAATGTGGGTACCGTGATTTGCATGGAGTGAGGACAGTGGATACATAATATACCGGCTTTTGAAGTGGGAATTTATGTCCGTCCGTCTCTCGTTCGACAACGAGCATTGCGCTTACAACTTGGTGAGTTGCCGCTATATATAACAGCATTGGTTCGCCGACATTTGGCGCGGCCAAGATTAGGTTGGTGGCCAGGATGGCTTTTATTTCTTCTAATCCGGTCGTGACTGCATCCGTCCACTCAAAGTGTTCGGTGCACCGAAGAAGGCGATAAAAGGGGAGTGCCTTTTCTCCTAATCGGGAGATAAAGCGGCTTAAGGCTGCCACACATCCAGTTAACTTCTGGATTTGCTTGAGGTCAGTTGGGATAGACAATTGCGACAGAGCTCGGATTTTAGCCGGATTTGCTTCAATTCCTCTACTGGAGACGATGAAGCCTAGGAGCTTTCCGGCGGGTACGCCAAAAACGCATTTTTCCAGATTGAGCTTAATGTCGTATGTTCGGAGATTGTCGAACGTGAGCCTCAAGTCGTCTATTAAGGAGTCGATGTGTCTGGTTTTAACGACCACATCGTCTACGTATGCCTCCACTGTTTTGCCGATCTGCTTTTCCAGACATGTCTGAATCATGCGCTGATACGTTGTGCCGACGTTTTTGAGCCCGAAGGGCATTGTGTTAAATCATAAGGGGTCGTATGGAGTGATAAATGCCGTTGTGGCTTGATCGGACTCCGCCATCTTAATTTGGTGGTAACCGGAGTATGCGTCGAGGAAGCACAGTGAGTCGTGTCCTGCGGTGGTGTTGATAATTTGATCGATGTGAGGGAGGGGAAAGGGATCCTTT
This sequence comes from Triticum aestivum, assembly GCF_018294505.1. Lineage (NCBI taxonomy): Eukaryota > Viridiplantae > Streptophyta > Magnoliopsida > Poales > Poaceae > Triticum > Triticum aestivum. The sequence continues at coordinate 273,916,114 of NC_057806.1, forward strand.
GGGCAAGCCTTATTAAGGTCCTTGAAGTCGACGCATATGCGCCAGGATTTGTCCTTCTTTGGTACCATTACTAGGTTTGCTAGCCAGTCCGGATGTTTTATTTCTGTGATGAATCCAGCCTCCAGTAACTTGGCTAGCTCTTCTCCCATGGCTTGTCGCTTAGGTTCGGAGAAACGCCGAAGAGTCTGCTTGACCGACTTGAATCCCTTTAGAATGTTAAGGCTATGCTCGGCCAGCCTGCGCGGGATTCCTAGCATGTCTGAAGGATGCCAGGCGAATATGTCCCAATTCTCGCGCAGGAACTCCCGTAGTGCGGCGTCTACAGCGGGGTTTAACTGTGCCCCGATGGATGTTGCTTTTGTGGGGTCCATTGGATGGACTTGGAATTTGACTATTTCATCCACTGGTTTAAAAGAGGTGGATTTGGATCTTTTGTCGAGTATCACGTCGTCCCTGTCCACTATGGAGCGCAGCGCAGTTAATTCCTCCGCCGCAAGGGCTTCGGATAATGCCTCAAGGGCCAGTGCGGCTGTTTTGTTCTCGGCACAGAGTGCTATGTCCGGATCACTAGCTAGAGTGATGATTCCATTAGGCCCGGGCATTTTGAGCTTCATGTACCCGTAATGGGGTATGACTTGGAAGATCGTGAATGCCTCCGCCCTAGAAGGGCGTGGTATCCGCTACTGAACGGGGCCACTTGGAATGTAATTTCTTCGGACCGATAATTCTCCGGAGTGCCGAATACCACATCTAGTGTGATTTTCCCAGCGCAACGTGCCTCCTGACTGGGGATGAATCCTCGGAAGGTCGTGCTGCTTTGCTCAATGCGGTTTCTGTCTATTTCCATTTTTTGAAGAGTCTCCTCATAAATGAGGTTTAATCCGCTGTCGCTGTTCATGAGCACTTTAGTAAGCCGAAAGCCATCCACAATTGGACTGAGGACCAAGGCGGTTGGTGCTTGGGCTGTTCGGAATTTAGGTTCGTCACTGGCATTGAAGGTGATAGCCGTGTTGCTCCATGGATTTATTGCTGCCACGTGGCAGACTTCGGCAAGGCTGTGGAGTGCTCGCTTACGCCTATTATTTGAGACGTAGGTCTCGAAGACTGTTAGTACTGTATTGTTATCCTCGGGATGGTGCTCTGTGGTGTTTTGAATGAGGAGATCCTCATCGCTCTTGGCCACCTGCCAGAGTACCCAACATGCTCTAAGGCTGTGTGTTGGGATGGTATCTGCTGTACTATGAATTTTGCAGGGCCCGCTAAGCCATCCCTCCAATACGGTTCCACGCCCTGTAGTGGGCTTTTGCTTCTTTGTAATTGAGTCCGGCGACTTATTAGAGTGCACCCTTTTAGTTCGGACTCGGGGTTTTGTCAGAGCTGGATTATCCCAAAATTTTGTTTGGGTTTTCCAGGCGCTTTCCATCGCACAATACTTCCGTACTATGGCCGCCAAGTCAGCGAAGTGTGCTATGTCATGGCGACTTATGGCGTTGAGATTCCCTTGTCCGTGCAATTGTTGCAAAAGAACGAAATTGCGTCTTCCTCGCGACAGTCCTTGACCTTGTTCATTACAAGGAGGAATTTGGCCCAATAGTGATGTACTGTCTCTTTGGGCTCTTGCCTAATGTGGGAAAGATCATTTTTATCTGGGTGGGTGGGTGGATTTAAGTCCAGACCTTGACCCAATCTGAGACCCAGTGGCGGGGGAGTTTCCGATCTAGGATGTTCGGGCTCCGAGAAGTTGCCCCGCAGGTTCGGCACACTGTCTGATTCTAGGTTCAGGGTTAGGGCGATGTCCTCCCGTGGACGGGAATCCAGAGATAGTTCGTCCTCAGGATAGAGGAAGATTCACCGCATTGCTCCTCCACCACCGCTATCTGATGGGTGACCGATGGAGAGTTAATCTCCCTTTGGTCGGGTTTAAGCCCAATCCGATCATAGTCCGTAGCGACTCCCAGAGTGGTGATGTGATCCAAGAGCTCGTTCAAAGAGGAGAGCTCCATTGGATCCATCTGCTCAGTGAATTTCGAGCCGATGCGGAGGCTATTTTCGATGACCTGAGAAGTCATCGTCGGCGCAGCGGCCGAGCGGGCGGTCATGACGAAGCCGCCTAGTCGGAGAGTTTGGCCTATAGCCAGGGCTCCCCAGAGGTGATGTTGTTCTTGACAACAAGATGAGCCATCCCTCCTTATGATGATGACACAGTGGAACTCTCAATGAAAGAACCAATGTCGGTGTCAAAACCGGCGGATCTCGGGTAGGGGGTCCCGAACTATGCGTCTAAGGCGGATGGTAACAAGAGGCGGAAGACACGATGTTTACCCAGGTTCGGGCCCTCTTGATAGAGGTAATAACCTACGTCCTGCTTGATTGATCTTGATGATATGAGTATTACAAGAGTTGATCTACCACGAGATCGTAGAGGCTAAACCCTAGAAGCTAGCGTATGGTATGATTGTTGTTGTCCTACGGACTAAACCCTCCGGTTTATGTAGACACCGAAGGGGGCTAGGGTTACACAGAGTCGGTTACAAGGGAGGAGATCTACATATCCATATTGCCAAGCTTGCCTTCCACGCCAAGGAGAGTCCCGTCCGGACACGGGACGAAGTCTTCAATCTTGTATCTTCATAGTCCAACAGTTCGGCCAAAGGATATAGTCCGGTTGTCCGAAGACCCCCTAATCCAGGACTCCCTCACTCTTGCTGAAGGTTGAGCTTTTCAAAGCATAACTTTTCATGAGTCATTAAAAGCTCTTGATGATTTCCAAGGTAGTTTCATGATCTAACTTAAGAGTGTTTAGTTCTTTAGTTAGACGCTCAATCTCCTTCTTATCATTGTCATTTGTTTTATCTTGATTAGCATGATTAATAGCAAGTTCATCATAGTTTTCATCACTAGAACTGTCAACAAGTAAATAATCATCACCTAGCAAGTCATCTTCATCACTACTGAAATCAACATACTCGGGGTGTGATACCTTTGGGCCTTTAGCCATGAAGCATCTTCCAATTCCTTCATTTGGTGACTCAAATATGCCGCAGGAGTTGGTTGACACAAGTGCTAGACTGGCAACACCTTCATCTTGAGTATATTCGGAGTCGGAGTGATAACTTCTCTCGGAGTGATTGCAGAGTCGGAGCCGGATACCCATTCACCAACCTAAGCTTGATATCTTTGTTTTGTGTAGCTCCTTGATGATGTGTCCTTCCTTTCCGAATACTTGCTTCTCTGTGATGTTCCTAGTTCATTACGGTCATCTCTACTCCTTCTATATCATGGTGGTGATTCTTCTCTTCTACTTCTTCTTTTGGGAGAATCTTCTCTTCTTTTGTAGGGAGCCATACACTCATTGGTGTAGTTTCCGGGTCTTCCACAATTGTAGCAATTACGTTCACGACTTGAAGATCTTTTGTCATTGTAGGGCCTTGACTTGGAACTTCTCTCCTTGCTTCTACTCTTGTAGAACTTGTTGAAGTTCTTCACCATTAGGCTCAATTCTTCATTGAAGTCTTGTTTCTCACTTGATGATGTGGGAGCATCACATGAGGCTTTGTAAGCACCACTTGACTTGTTGTGAAGCTCTTCCTTATCCTTGAGTGACATCTCATTAGCAATGATTCTTCCAATGACTTCCGTTGGCTTGAGATCTTTGTAATTGGGCATCATTTGGATCAATGTGCACATGGTATCATATTTTCCATCCAAGGCTCTTAGGGTCTTCTTGATGATGAATCTATCGGTCATCTCTTCACTTCCTAAGCCGGCAATCTCATTTGTGATGAGAGCAAGCCTAGAGTACATTTAAGCGACACCTTCACCATCCTTCACTTTGAACTTGTCAAGTTGACTTTGAAGCACATCCAATTTGTATTCCTTGACGGAGTTGGTACCTTCGTGCATATCAATCAAAGTATCCCAAATTTCCTATGCATTCTCAAGACGGCTGATTTTGTTGAATTCTTTGGGGCACAATCCGTTGAAGAGAATATCACAAGCTTGAGCATTGTATTGCAGCATCTTCAACTCTTCCGCGCTAGCTTCACGGTTTGGTTCTCTCCCATCAAAGAATTCACCTTGCAAGCCAATACACACAGTAGCCCAAACGGCGGGGTTATGTCCAAGAATATGCATTTTCTTCTTATGCTTCCAACTAGCAAAATTAGTACCACCAAAGTAAGGATCTCTATGGTGGTAATTTCCCTCGCTAGACGCCATACTCTCCTACGTTGTGAAACCAAGGCTACGATCACCAAAAGCTATGGAAATCAAGGAAAATGGAGACCAAAGATCTGATACCACTTGTAGTATCGAAAGTATGTCTAGAGGAGGGTGATTAGACTACTTGACCAAATAAAAATCTAGGCTTTTCCCAATTTCAAGTCTTGGCAGATTTTAGCAACTTAGCACTAGTCAAGTAAATGACCTACACATCCAAGTCTAAGAGTATAGCAGCGGAATGTAAAAACATTGCACATGAAGGTAAAGGGAGGAGTTTGGAGGGAGAAAACGAAATGTAGACACAGAGATTTTTGGCATGGTTCTGATAGGTGGTGCTATAGTACATCCACGTTGATGGAGACTTCAACCCACGAAGGGTAACGGTTGCGCGAGTCCACGGAGGGTTCCACCCACTGAGGGTCCACGAAGAAGCAACCTTGTCTATCCCACCATGGCCATCGCCCATGAAGGACTTGCCTCACTAGGGTAGATCTTCACGAAGTAGGCGATCTCCTTTCCTGTACAAACTTCTTGGTTCAACTCCACAATCTTGACGGAGGCTCCCAAGTGACACCTAACCAATCTAGGAGACACCACTCTCCAAAAGGTAATAGACGGTGCGTTGATGATGAACTCCTTGCTCTTATGCTTCAAATGATAGTCTCCCCAACACTCAACTCTCTCTCACTAATTTGGATTTGGTGGAAAGATGATTTGAGTGGAAAGCAACTTGGAGAAGGCTAGAGATCAATATTCATATGGTTGGAATAGAATATCTTGACCTCAACACATGAGTAGGTGGTTCTCTCTCAGAAAATGTATGATGGAAGTGTAGGCATGTTCTGATGGCTCTCCTCACGAATGAAGAGTGGGTGGAGGGGTATATATAGCCTCCACACAAAATCTAACTGTTACACACAAATCACCAAACTCGGTGGGACCGAATAATGAAACTCGGTTGAACCGATTTAGTTCAAAATGTGAACGTTAGGATTTTTGGTAGGACCGACATGTCAACTTGGTGAGACCGATTTCATTAGGGTTAGGGCATAACGTAATCTCGGTGAGACCGATTACACAAACTCGGTGGGACCGATTTTGGTAATAAGCTAACCAGAGAGTTGGTCAGGCAAACTCGATGGGACCGATTCGCTCATCTCGGTGAGACCAAAACATTACAAAGGGGAAATAGAGAGTTTGCATTGTGAACTCGGTGGGACCGATCGCTCATTTCAGTTGGACCGAAATGTTACGAAGGGAAACAGAGAGTTTGCAATCCCATCTCGGTGAGACCGAGATCCCTATCGGTGAGACCGAAAAGACTAGGGTTTTGTGGCAGTGGCTATGTTAACTGAACTCAGTGGCGCCAGATAGAAAGTTTAGGCGGGGCCGAGTTTGACTTATGGTTTGGGACATATGTGGATATGAGAAAGTGGTTGAGGGTTTTGGAGCATATCACTAAGCATTTTGAGCAAGTAACCCATTAAGAAACACCTCATCCCATTTTAATAGTATTGGCTTTTCTTATGGACTCAATGTGATCTTGGATCACTAAAAGGTAAAATGTAGAGTCTTGAGCTTTAGAGCTTGAGCCAATCTTTTGTCCTTAGCATTTTAGGGGTCCACATTTCTAATCCATGTCCTGCCAATCATTGAGCTTTCCTAAAATATTTATCTTGAAATAGTATTAGCTCAATGAGCTATATGTTGTTAGGAATTACCAAAACCACCCAGGGATAGTTGCACTTTCATTCTCCACCTTTTTGGTAACTGATGACAACGTATAGATCAAAGCTTCGACAAATGATTATAAGATTGAAATACACCGTCGCTTTGAGAAGTATGTGATAAGCAAGAGCTCCCCCTAAATTTGTGCATTATTTAAAGTTTGCTTTTGAATGCAAATGCACAATCGATTAGGATCATGGGTCACTCTTCCATGTCACATACATCTTGGTGGAGCGCTCAAAATGATAAACATTACAAACATGCACTCATCACCAAGCAAAGTGAATGATCATATATGGAATATAAGAGATAATATCATCCAAGCAAGCATTAAGGTAGCATATGATCAATCACATGATCAAACATGTATCTCACATAAACAAAGACATAGTGTATCAACCAAGCACATAAAAAGGTTCAACCAAAAACAAGAGAGATAAAAGGCAAAACACTCTCTCTCGAAGCCTATGATCTATTCATATTTCTCCCCCTTTGGCAACAAGTTACCAAAAAGTTTGAAAATGCATAGTGCTATGCGTCTCTTAGGCTTGGTCTTCGGGAGGTGGTGTAGAGAGAACTCCAAAGACGAAGGCATCCGTCGATGTAGTTAGAGCTGGTGGAGTGGCTGCTGGAGGTGGCACTGAAGCTATAGCTGCTGGTGCAGACAAAGTAGTTCTAGAATCTGGTACTGGCACAGCGGCAGACCTCTCACCTCGTGGCACACGATGAAAAGCATCCATAGTTGCCTTTCCTCTCCTCTCCTCGGCTACCTCCTGGAGCTGCTCAACAGCTGTCTGGATTTTAGTAACCTTCAGATAAAGATCATAAAATTTTGTCTCAACAATCCTCTCCAAGCTCTCCTAATTCTGAGTCAGGGTGGCCAAGCCCTTCTCAATCCTCAGAATAGATTGGATCAGATAGCCCAATTGATCCTGTTTTGAATTGAGGTATACCTGAGATGCTTCTTCTGCACTTGGCATCCTTGCAGCTTTCTCTGCCTTAGCTTTGGGTCTTTTCTCTTGTGCTTGAGCTGATGACGGTTCATTCTCATTCATGAAAACTTCATTATCTTCAAATTTAGGATATAGGGGTAGATGCTCCTTGTCCAACAAGTATGTTCATGTGCCCATCTTAGAAATGATAAGCTCATATATATGTGGAGCATACCCACAGCTTCTCTTTTGGTCAGCAGATGTCTCTTGATTGTCTCTACAATCAGGCTCATGACTTTAAAATTTTGAGGGACATCAAATATTTGCGGCAAGTTGATGGAATGTCCTCTGATCATCTTGTGATCTGCTGATTTGGGTAGCAATGTGTGCCTTATGATGGTGTTGATGGTAGGAAGACCAGACAACAAGTAATGCACATATCCAAGCTTGTGAGTCTCCAAAGCTTTATCAGGGATCTCTTTGTACATGTTTGCCATGGATTTGTGGTCTTTCTTCTTCTTGGCATACACAAGCAAGTCATCCTCATGTTCCTCTGGGGCATTGATTAGCTTTGCTCATTCTTCAACAGTGGATTGGTACCTAGTACCTTCAGATATTCATACTATCTTCCCATCTGGGTAAAAGTGAGCAGTGGAGTAAAACTGCATGATCAGCTCATCATTCCATTTAGTGAGCTTTTGTTCAACAAACTCATCTACTCCACATGCTTGGAAGTTGTCATATACTCCTGGGAAGTGATCTTCATCCTCCTTGATGAATTCCCAATCAACCCATCTCATGTCACAAACAATGGGCTTCTTGTCAAGCAAAATTGTCTCATAGAACTCTTGGTGTTCTTTGGTATGAAATTTATAATCAACTGTAGTACTTCTCCTCACAGCATAGGGATCAGACTATCTCCACAATCTCAGTCTAGCATCTTTTCTGATGTGCATGTCTTCAGCCACTAGATGAGCATCATTCTGGTCTAGGATCTTGGGTTTCAATTTCCTCGAAACAAGAGAATGGCTGAGAGCATCTTTAGGAAGAAATAGTACTGCTAAAGAAACGTTACAAGGCGCAACGGGGAGTAGCAACAACAGTGGAAATAGTACCAATATTGCGGAGATTGATGCTGGGCGTTCTGGCCACAAGAAGAGGGACGTCCTTACCAAATGAAACATAAATGATGATTTTGCTCATTCGGCAGATCGGCGCACTGGCGTGGACAAAGGCCGGGATAGGTGTGACAGGGAAGTAATCAGCCCCAATAAAAATAGTTCAAGATTTGATCAACCTGAGGAGAATGATCTACGGCACTGCCTAGAGCAGAGGAGGGCGAGAGAGCTTAGGAGCAGATTGTTTGAACAACAACAAGATTGTGGAGGTTCACGTGATTGTGAGTGGCAGAGGAAAGGAAAGGATGATGTGCACTACAATTATGATCACCGTGGAAGTTATACCAAGGTCTCAGACTTGCGCACTGGCTCGAGGAGCCAGGAGTCGGCTAAAAGGAGTAGAGGAAATTATGTCAAGGAGCCGCACCCTAACTATGTATCCTCACATCACAGCAGGGGACATCAAAAATATGACCAGGAGAGTATAAAGAGAGGGCCAAAACAGATATGGGTAGCAAAGGATGACCCGGATAGGCAGGTGTCAAAGAATGCTTTCATTCGCGATACGAGCCGCAAGACGTCGAAAGTGTTTGGTCGCATCTCGGGCAACAACAATAAAGCAGTGGACCCTGTGGAGCGGGGCCACCGAACGCCATGAATATTCTTGCCTGGAACTGTCGAGGACTGGGGTTGGACTCGACAGTTGGCGAACTAAGGGACTTGATACGGTCCTACAACCCGGCGGTGGTTTTTATTTCTGAAACTAAAAATAAAGTTGCGCCAATGGATAAAATAAAGTAGAGCCTCGGGTTCCATCATGGTGTGGTTGTGAATTGTGAGGGAAGAAGTGGTGGTCTAGCATTATCATGGAGGGATGATGTTGAGGTCTCTGTCAGACCGTTGTGTCAGTGTTTTTTTGGACGCAACAATTACTTTTGGAGGGAGAAGCTTTAGATTCACTGTAATCTATGGCGAAACTCGGACTAAACTTCGGAAAAAAAACTTGGGATGCTTTGAGATTTTTAAGAGCTCAAGACAGTCAACCTTGGATTCGCGCCGGTGATTTTAATGAGGCTTTATGCCAGTCAGAGCAGTTGGGAGGAAATGCAAGGAATCTCAACCAGATGGAGGGTTTGAAGGAATGTCTGGACATGTGCGCACTACGGACTTGGGTTACACGGGGTATCCGTTCACCTAGGATAATAAGCATGACCCACCAGAAAATATACAGGTTCGGCTTGATCGATCCACCTATACTAGCGACTTCATGCAGTTGTTCTCTGGATCAAGTGTGGAGCATGTTTTAATAGTGGAATCGGATCATATGGCACTGGTCATACGTATTCGAGAAGAGGAGACAAACATGTCAGTTATACAGCGTAGATTCAGGTTTAAGGAGATGTGGACAAGACACTCCGAATATGATCAAATGGTACAGGAGAGTTGGGAGATGGAGGGTCACGGGGAAGGGGGATTGCATGAGCTGCATGACAAGCTAGCTCGGATGACCGTGCGCACGCAGCAATGGGGCTGGCAAGTTTTTGGATCAGTTCGGTTGCGTATTAAAAAACTAAAAGGAGACATGCAGTGGCTACAGGAGCAGGAGGGAGCATGCAAGAGCTCAGGGAGATCGGCAATAAACTACATGAAATGTACTTAAGAGAAGAAATTATGCAAAGACAAAGATCTTGGGTAAACTGGCTTACTTATGGAGATCAAAATAACCAGTATTTCCAGAACTGTGCCTCTCACAGGAGAAGGAAAAATACAGTTAAATTTTGGACCCGGCCGGATGGATCTAAATGCACGGATGATGAAGGTATGCGAGCTATGGCTAGAGACGTTTGCGCGTTGTTGCTTTCTTTTCAGGGCGCAACAAACATGCCGAAGGTTCTTGACAATATTCCTATCTGTGTCTCGGACAATATGAATGTCACTCTTGAGGGTACTGTCACAGATGTGGAAATTGAGATAGCGATTTTTCAGATGGGACCAACCAAGGCTCCTAGGCCCGATGGACTACCCGCACTTTTCTATCAATGACACTAGTTGTTGGTCAAAGAAGAGGTGTGCAAGGAAATTAGGGAATTCTTAAGTGGGAGAGACCGGAGGGCTTCAATGACATTGTTTAGTCTTGATACCCAATACCAAGGCGCCGGAGTCTCTTTCGCAATTTAGGCCTATTAGTCTCTGTAATGTCTTGTACAAAATTGCAGCGAAGGTACTTGCAAACAGACTAAAATAGGTTCTTCCTATTGTGATCTCCGAAGAACAAAGTGCTTTTGTGCCAGGAAGGTTAATCACTGATAACGTTCTGGTGGCCTATGAGTGTGTGCATGTTATTAGGAAGAGTAAGAAACCTTTATGCGCTGTTAAGCTTGACATGATGAAAGCATACAACCGAGTTGAGTGGTCGTTTCTTGAAAATATGATGACTAAGTTTGGGTTCTCTCATGCATGGATGACCATGGTCATGAGATGTGTTACCTTTGCTAGATTCTTGGTTAAGTTAAATGGAGATATTTCTCAGGGTTTTTTGTCGTCCGGAGGCTTGCGACAGGGTGGTCCACTATAACCATATATTTTTCTTTTCTGTGTATAAGGGTTTTCATCTCTCCTGAAACAGGCCCAGCATGAGGAAGAGCTCCAAGGGGTGTCTTTTGGGCGCATTGGCCCCAACGTCACGCACCTTCTTTTTGCAGATGATAGTATTGTATTATTGGAGGCCTCAAATGGTAACATGACACGACTGCGCTAAATTTTGCAGGATTATCAGAATGCGTCTGGCCAGAAAGTTAACATGGAATAATCCTCCATCTTCTTTGGTAAGGAGTGTAGCGAAGAGGATAAGGGGAATCTCAAAAATGCATTGGGTGTGCAATCAGAGGCTCTCAATGAGAAATATTCGGGTTTACCTACTATGGTGGGTCATTCAAAGGACGGGTCTTTCAAACATGTTCATGAAAGCGTCACGAGGGAAAGTCACAGGGTGGAAAGGACAGGGCTTGTCCAACGTGGCAAGAGAGGTACTTTTCAAGGCGGTGTTATAGGCAACACCAACGTATTCAATGAATGTCTTCCAACTCTCCAAGAAAATGTGTCGGAACCTGAAATCAATCTCTTCAAAATTCTGGTGGGGAGCAACCAATGGCGAGCAGAAAGTTCATTGGGTGGCATGGGATAAGATGTGCACTAGGAAGCGAGAAGGTGGTATGGGGTTTCGAGACTTTGAGACGTTCAATCAAGCTCTACTTGCCAAACAAGTGTGGTGTATTTTGACTGTCCCGGACTCTCTATGTGCCCGGGTCTTGAAGGCTCGTTATTTTCCGGACACGGATACTATGGCAGCATCGTGCCCTCAGGGATGCTCTTATATGTGGAGAAGTTTGATACATGCACTACAAAAAATACACTTCCGTGATGACACGTGTTTGTCATAGTAGGTCGCGTTTTCTATCATGCATGTACATCCATGACGATTTTATGACAGAATCAAGATAGTCATATTTGTGCTGTCGTAGAAGTGTTCCATGACATTACCAAAATTATCATCACGGAAGTGTACACTTCCATGAGAATAAATGGTGCGTCATGGAAGTGTTTTCGTCAAGGGTAACCGACACATGGCATCCACCGTAACGGGTCGCCGTTAAGCTATCGGGTCCGGTTTTGGATCCGATAACCCGTTAACATCCCGGACCAATGGGGATTTTCCACATGTAAAATTCTCATTGGCCGGAGGAAACACGTGTTGGCTCACTGTTGGGACAGATGTCATCCACTCATTGAACAGGAGGCGCCTATGATACGTCGACATGTGGCACAGCCCAACAGAGGCCCATACCAGTGAAAAGGCTGGCCCGTTTGACTTGGTCAAAAGGTAATGGGCCGGCCCACGGAAAGCTTGTTAGCAGCCAGTTCGTATATAGCCCATTTATGGCCCGCTAACTCACGGTCCGTTATGGCCTATCAGAATTAAGTCCAGTAGCTTCATATGGGCCATCCAATATGATTCCATCCCATTGTAACTTCCGGCCCATGTATGGCCCATGATGTCTTTCAGCCCATATGAGGCCCTTTGTAACTCTTGGGCCATTAATAGCCCGTGGTGAAACTGGCCCGTAATGAATAGTGCACCGCTTTATACCCATTAACGGCCCATTATTCCATTGGGCCATTTCCAGCCCGTGTTATCTTTTGGCATTCTCAGGGCCCATTTATTCTTGGGCTCATTTCTAGCATTCGGTTACTTACGGCCCGTTACTGGCTTTTTCTGCTTGTGGTGCAAATTCAGTCCGTGGTTACAATCGGCCCGTTTGCGGACCGTTAATCCGTTGGGCCGTTTTCATAGCATCATCAAAGACGGCCGATTAACGATGACCCGTTATGGTCGGCCCATGAATGGACGATTCCAACTCTAGCCCATTTACGGCCCATAATGTGGTATGTTATTGGCCCATGTTTGGTCGATCGATCATATGGTCCGTAGAAGGTGAGGGAGTCCTGGACTAAGGGGTCCTCGGGCGTCCGGCCTGTTATCCATGGGCCAGACTGATGGGCTGTGAAGACATGAAGGCCGAAGACTACACTGTGTTCGGATTGGACTCTACTTGGTGTGGAAGGCAAGCTTGGAGACCGAATATTCCTTCTTATGTAACCGACTCCATGTAAACCCTAGATCCCCTCGGTGTCTATATAAACCGAAGGGGATAGTCCGGAAAGGACACCACATATACTCATTACCATATTCATAGGCTAGGCTTCTAGGGTTTAGCCATTATGATCTCGTGGTAGAACAACTCTTGTAATACTCATATTCATCAAGATCAATCAAGCAGGAAGTAGGGTATTACCTCCACAGAGAGGTCCCAAACCTGGGTAAACATCGTGTCCCCCGTCTCTTGTTACCATCGATCCTAGATGCACAGTTCGGGACCCCCTACCCGGGATCCGCCGATTTTGACACCGATATTGGTGCTTTCATTGAGAGTTCCACTGTGCCGTCGACAAAAGGTTCGATGGCCCCTTCAATAGTCAATAATGACGCTATCCAAGGAGGAACTTCCCCCCGGACAGATCTTCGTATTCGGCGGCTTCATACTACGGGCCAACTCGCTTGGCCATTTGGAGCAGATCGACAGTTACGCCCCTGGCCATCAGGTCGGATTCGGAAGCTTGAACTACATTACAGATATCCATGGAGACTTGATATTCGAGGGATTTGAGCCCGCGGCGATCGCTCCCCCTCATCCCGATGAACGTGACTTAAATTTGTCATTGAATCACACCCAGGAGATGGTTCCTGCGGCTGCAACGACCTTAGAGCCGAAGCAGATCGAGCCATCCGAGGCCTCAGAGTCCGCGGCGTTGGAGCCACACATGGACTCGATGCCGTGCAATATTCGCTTTAATGGCACTTCGGACTCGTCTCTAGTTACAAGTTCCATATTGTGTACGCCTGCGGACACCGAGCCAGATCGGTTATCGATCTTCGAGTTCAGCGCCGCTAACGTTTTTCATCACTCGCCCTTGGGTGACGTGCTAAAATATTTAAAGAAATTGTCCTTGGAGAAGGACTCACAGCCGAACTATGTCCGGTTCGAGCTAGAGACGGATGATGAGGAATCTTTCTTCCCACCCACCACCCACTTCATAGCCACCGTCGATGACTTAACCGATGTGCTTGACTATGGCTCCAAAGACATCGATCGTATGGACGACGATGCCGACAAGGAGCAAGGCCAATACCCGCCATTCACCGGACGTTGGACGGCTACCTCTTCATACGACGTGTACATGGTTGATACACCTAAAGGATCTAGCAACGACAAAGAAGAGCCAGATGCGAATAAAACCTCCGAGACACACTCCAAGCGCCAGCGGCCCAAGCGCCGCCCCAAGCCCCGCCGCTCAAAGGACGACAATACTGGCACCGGAGAAAATAGTACTCCAGGCAACGCTGAAAACAATGAAGACCCTGTCGGGGCTACATCCAAACAGGAACACGACAGCAGGCAAGACAACCCTGACGAACAGGCCATAGAAGATGACTCAGAGGATGATAGTTACCATCCACCCTCCGAGGAGGAGACAAGCCTTGGCAACGAAGACTTCGTCGTGCCTGAGGATCCTCTCGAGCAGGAGCGCTTTAAGCTTCAGCTCATAGCCACTACAAGGACCCTGAAAAAGAAACAACAATAGCTTCAAGCTGAACAAGACCTGCTCGTCGACAGATGGACTGATGTCCTGACAGCCGAGGAATACGGCCTCAACCGCCCAGCCAAGAGCTATCCGAAACGCAGACTACTACCTCAATTCGATGATGAGGCACCGGAGCACATATCTCCCTCGCGTAGTGCGGACCGACCACCATGTGGTCGGGACAGAGCGGCTGAACGGCCACCCCGCGGTCGGGATAAAGCAGCAACTCGGGCCGAACAGCAGAACGCCCCACTACCCCACCAAAATAGGGACGAAAGAGTCCGGAGTCATATGTACGATCTCCGACACACTCTGGACAGTAGAGAAGGACACACAAGATCGATCTACGGATCGCGAGGACGTGCCTCAAAGCACGACGATGGCTACCTATTCAGACGTGACAAACCTAACCACGCTCGGGCCGAACGCCATAGACGGACTCCGTCAGAGCTCCGCCATGATGCGACCCAGTATAGAGGTGCCGCACACCCGCTTTGCTTCACAGATGAAGTACTAGATCATGAATTCCCCGAGGGGTTCAAGCCCGTCAATATCGAATCATACGACGGCACAACCGATCCTGCAGTATGGATCGAGGATTTCATTCTCCACATCCACATGGCCCGAGGAGACGACCTCCATGCCATCAAATACCTCCCATTAAAGCTCAAAGGACCAGCTCGGCACTGGTTAAATAGCCTGCCTGGGAACTCCATCAGCAGCTGGGAGGACTTGGAAGGGGCTTTCCTCGACAACTTTCAAGGAACTTATGTCCGGCCACCAGATGCCGATGACCCAAGCCACATAGTTCAACAACCCGTAGAATCAGCCAGAAAATTCTGGACCAGGTTCCTAACCAAAAAGAACCAGATCGTCGACTGTCCTAATGCTAAGGCCCTAGCAGCTTTCAAACACAGCATCCGTGATGAATGGCTAGCACGCCACCTCGGACAAGAAAAGCCAAAGTCAATGGCAGCCCTTACGGCACTCATGACCCGCTTTTGCGCAGGCGAGGACAGCTGGCTGGCTCGTAGCAAAAACACAGCCAGCGAGGCAGGCCCCACAAAGGCCAAGAACAGCACCGGCAGGCTCCAGCGTAATAGACACAAACACTGAAGCAATGGTGACAACACCGAGGACACCACAGTCAACGCCGGATTCAGTGGCTCCAAGTCCGGCCAACGGAAGAAACCATACAAAAGAAACAACGAAGGACCTTCTAGCCTGGACCGCATACTCGACCGTCCGTGCCAAATTCATGGCACCCCGGATAAGCAAGCCAATCATACCAACAGGGATTGTTGGGTCTTCAAGTAGGCTGGCAAGTTAAATGCCGAAAACAATGAAAAGGGATCACAAAGTGAGGACGAGGACGAAGAGCCCCAGCAACCGAACACCAGGGGACAGAAGAAATCCCCCCCCCCCAAATCAAAACGGTTAACATGATATATGCCACGCACATCCCCAGAAAGGAGCACAAACGAGCACTGAGGGACGTCTACGCGGTAGAGCCAGTCGCCCCAAAATTCAATCCATCATCGTCATTCCCGATCACCTTCGATCGATGAGATCATCCGACTAGTATCCGCCACGGCGGTTCAGCCGCACTGGTCCTTGACCCAATCATCGACGGATTCCACCTAACATGAATCCTAATGGATGGTGGAAGCAGCCTCAACCTACTGTACCAGGATATAGTATGGAAGATGGGCATTGATTCCTCACGAATCAAACCAACAAAGACTACCTTTAAAGGAGTCATACCAGGTGTAGAGGCCCGCTGTACGGGCTCAATCACGCTGGAGGTGGTCTTCGGTTCTCCGGACAACTTCCGAAGCAAAGAGTTAATCTTTGATATCGTCCCCTTCCGCAGCGGCTACCACGCACTGCTCGGACAAACCGCGTTTGCTAGATTTAACGTAGTGCCACACTATGCTTATCTCAAGCTCAAGATGCCCGGTCCACACAGCGTCATAACAGTCAATGGCAATACGGATCGCTCCCTCTGAACAGAGGATCAAACCGCCGCCCTAGCAGCAGAAGGAAAGAGCGGCCTTCTCAAGCAGCATTATAATCCTGATGTCAAGTCCTTTAGCGGGACTAAAATACAATGGAGGCAAGCAACACAGGTGTGTAGGGTAACCTTTATACGTTCTTCTTGACGGTACTCATACTTATTTCTCAGGACCCGCACGCTGCGCCCTATTGATTCCGGCATGTTAAATGGCCGGATACTTCTCGCACCATATGTATAAGATATGCCTTGACGTATCCATCCAGTTATAATAAAAATGGTTCATGGCCCAGTTCCTGTGGTTTTTGCTTCTTACTTCGTTTTTATTTCAATCTGCTTATTTGCTGCATCGACACTCTTTTACGTTTGATATTCGCCAAGGGCTACCTGTCGCCCCACAATACGGCAGCACAGTCCGAACACTTCTTATATAAGTTCAGCACCCCGAGTTTAGCATTATATGCATTGGCTCCGAATCATGTCTTGGGTCAATAGTTGGGTTGCCCAGCTCGTGTGCTTGCTACCCTACGTTTCGCCCCATCGGCTAGGGTAGTAAAGGGAGAACTACTGCGATTGTGCCTGGCTTTGACCAGACGAGCACCTCAGTAGAGAAAGCCGAAAACTGACTGTCATGATGTGGCGAGAGCCTGTCAGCTACTCGAGGGTTACAAATCGTTGGAGATTTTTTTCGCGTTATGCGATCAGCACTTCCCGATCAGATGCTGACAGTACTCTGGCTTAAACCAGGGGTTGCACCCATGCTTTATTATAAAACTCCTATGGCTAAGTGAGGGCGTTAAAGCCATAAAGTCTGATTGCCTTGTTCGTTGCGCTAAACAACTCCTTCAAAGACCATGTAATTGGATCAAGATTGTTTAGATTCCATCCCGAATACCTCCGTACTATCTACATGAGGGCAGAAGCCGACGACCGGCCAACCCTCAGATTACACATAACACGGCCGTACAGGAGGAAACAATTCAAAGCATAATAAAATTACTTTACAAAAGTTGGCTTTGTTCCCATAATACAAGTCAAAGGCAAACATGAATACATTTATTCAAATACAATGTCCTGTGAACATTGCGCCGCTGCAAGTCGAGACCCTTCTACGACATCCTCGAAATATTGCTCGGGTGTGCGGTGCTCCTTGCCCTCAGACGGCCTGCTGGCGACTTCAACAACGTTCATCTTCGCCCACCACATCTTGCAGCGAGCGAAGGCCATACGGGAACCCTCAATATAGATGGAGCGCTTGATAACGTCCAGCCAAGGACAGGCGTTCACCATCCGCCTCACGAGTCCAAGTAGCTGCTAGGCATAGCTGTGGCTGGCCACAACCAGATTATCAAATCCTTAATGGCTAGTTCGGCCACTCTATGCAGCTCCACCAGCTGTTTCAGCTGATCGGTGAAGGACATAGGATGCTTTGGTGCCGCATACTGTGACCAGAAGAGCCTCTCCGAAGAACCCCCTCCTTCGGCTCGATAAAACTCCACGGCGTCTGGTACACTGTGTGGCAAATCCGCAAAAGCCCCTGGGGAACTCCGAACCCGGGTTAGTAAAAGGTACTACTTTTCCGCATACTTGCTTTGCATCTTAAATGCCTTACCCGCTGTGATCTTCTTGGCCTCCTGGATCTCCTGGAGGGCAGCCTGGGCCTCATTCTGTGCGGCCTCCATGCTCTGACGAGCCTTGGCGAGTTCGGTCCCTCGAACCAATCCATCATGCTCCAAGGCCTCACATTCTTTCACCGCATCCTAGAGCTCCTGGTGGACTTCTTTGACCCGGGCCTTTAGCTTCTTACGGGCGGCCTGCTGCTCGACAACCTGCTCCTCGGCCTCACCCAGGGCCTTCCTCAGGGCCTCGACCTCGGTCGCGGCTTCTGCACATATCACAATACCGCTGTTAATATACAGCGCTTATCCTTTCCCGAACATATAGCAAGTTGTTCCTCACCTTGCTTCTCCTGGGGCCGAAGCTTAACCTCATCGATCTCGTTCTCGGTCCGCTCTAGCCTCCGCTTCAGCTCGGAGACCTCGGCAGCATGCGAGGTCGCGGCCAACAAGGATGCCTGCTTATCAATACATATTCAGTCAGCCTCTTATAATTAAGGAGTGATCCCCTGTCCGGTTCTCCTCGCCGAACACCGGACATTGTCTTAGGGGCTACAGACTATACGGGGTTTTTCTCTTTCTTACCTCGAAACCTGTTAACAGGCTGCTGCAAGCTTCATTCAGTCCGCTCTTGGCGGACTAAACTTTCTCGATCACCGCACCCATAAGGAGTCCTTATCCCTTTATAAGGGCAGCAAATATTCCTGATCAGATGTTTTGACAAAACGTGCCGATAGCAACCGCGTCTCGAAGCATGGAATGGCAGAAGAAAAATGGTTTGAAATATATAACCGGACAGACGTGATGTCGTGTTGGAAAAAACCTATCAACAGATTAGATTCGTGCAAATATTATATTCTCTCTGCGGTTGTGTATGGTGTGTGTAACAAGTCAGGATACTATAATTGCATCCAAAGACTATCTTGGAGTTCAGATAAAGGGGAACCCACCTTGCAATTCCGAAGACAATCTGCATGCCGGACTCCTCGTCATTAAAAGTCGGTTTCAGGGGCTACTGAGGGAGTCCTGGACTAAGGGGTCCTCGGGCGTCCGGCCTGTTATCCATGGGCCGGACTGATGGGCTGTAAAGACATGAAGGCCGAAGACTGCACCGTGTCCGGATTGGACTCTACTTGGCGTGGAAGGCAAGCTTGGCGACCGAAGATTCCTTCTTATGTAACCGACTCCATGTAAACCCTAGATCCCCTTGGTGTCTATATAAACCGAAGGGGATAGTCCGGAAGGGACACCACATATACTCATTACCATATTCATAGGCTAGGCTTCTAGGGTTTAGCCATTACGATCTCATGGTAGATCAACTCTTGTAATACTCATATTCATCAAGATCACTCAAGCAGGAAGTAGGGTATTACCTCCACAGAGAGGTCCCAAACCTGGGTAAACATCGTGTCCCCCGTCTCCTGTTACCATCGATCCTAGACGCACAGTTCGGGACCCCCTACCCGAGATTCGCCAGTTTTGACACCGATAGAAGGCCCATAGATGCTATGGCCCGTAGAAGGCCAATTGTTTCTATGGCCCATAGAAGGCCCATTGTTTCTACGGCCCGTAGTAGGCCCAGGGTCACTACAGTAAATATGTAGCCCATGGTTATTGTGGCCTAGTTTTAAAAAATAGGTTATTGCGGCCACTAGCAAACCGCGGAAAAAGAACTGCACTGACTACAAGCAAACAAATAAACAAGACAACAATGAATTAAATAAGAAAAGCAACTTACGCTAGGCTATCACGACTATTACACATATTACATCCATTGGGCATCAAAGTTCACCACCAGTGCAAATATAGGGAACAAAGCAGCATATCACATACACTGGTTGTCAAAGTTGGCGACCAGTGCAAATAAACATCGCAGAAAAACAAGTCCAGAACTAAAACCACTTCAGAAGAGCTCAAGAAACAATATCATGGGTATCCATAATGCTGGCAAGATGCTTAGCAAGGTTATTAACTTTCTCTTGTTTGGCGCTTAAATCCTCTAGCACTTGTTGTTGCACCAGAAAGTATGCATCTGAATTCTGCAGGGACTCCCTCAGTCCTTCGGCTTCCTGTCACATGACATCTGATCGATGTCTTTAAACTTGAAGTTGAGACTGAAGAAGCCGAACTGATTGAGGCAGCGAGTTCGAAGAGCTGGTGCCAGCAGTAGTAGCCAGTAACTCGAACACTACATCAAGACAGGACTTTGGGGTTGTCTCAGTGTCTTCAATATAGTTTTTATTAGCTTTCTTGGAGACCAACAGGGATGTCTCACTATCTTGAACCTTATCTGCATTACTTCCTTTACCATTGCATAATAGGTGCTCTTCTCCAATATTTTATCCGCATTCTAAAAGAAAAACAAACAAACACATCACAGGTTTACCATGTTGTATATGAAACTCATTTTGGTAAACCAGTTCGGTAGTAAGGTGGACATGATAACAACATGAAACAAACATATATCTATGTAGTATGGTCATTGTATGGTCTATATCATTCTAGTTTATGTTGCCAAATCAAGATAGAGATAGTTCAAATCATATCTTTTTAAGACAAAGCAGCATAGACAGAATATAAGTGTGGGAAACTACACAGCAATAACAACACTTGTAATGTGCATGTCATGAGAACATAACTGTTTATTCAATTGAAACTGAAATCAACATAGAGCAAGTTACAAAAGCAAACACGTTAAGGAAACAAGTTTAAAACATACCTGTTGTGCCATTGGAGTTTCAATTGCATCCTTCAAATTTGAAATTAGTTGGTATGAGTAAATACAGTGATGCAAGAGCAAAGGAGTATGACCCATAGCTACGGAACCTGACCCGAGAACAATTCTTCTTCTGCTTTAAGCGTTGACTTGCGGTTCGAAGTGGTGGTTCTCGTGCTTTGGGCACTGCAGTTGCCTTACTAACTGCTCATGTTTGGGTGCTCTGTGGTGGAGACGGTGTTGTGTCAACTGGAACTGGGTTACTATCTGCTGGGGTTGGGGTTAGAAGGGGTGTAGTTGGTTCTCTGTCCAACTGGTTAGGGGTACAATCTGCGTGAGTCTGGGTTATGTGTGGTGGGGCTGGTTCTTGGGCAAGCACAACCGTGGTTCGATCTGCATCGACAGGTAGCACGATCTTTTTTGAAGACCATGTTTTTACTCCCACAGATACTGCCATCACCCCCTCCAATTCAAATTACCAATAAACAAGAAAAGTAATTGAATGCACAGACATTGTAAGATGGACAGGTGCAATGGATAGTAGGGAAGAAAACAGGGCATTAAATCATTCACATTATGTTGTCTAACCAAACAGAATAGGATGACATAATTTAACATATATGCTGGCTAATTAAACAGGATAGCATGACACAATTTCACATGTATGATGGCTAACTAAACATGATAGAATGACATATTTCAAAATATGATGACTATGTAAACAGGATAACATGATATAACTATACGATGTGTCTATTAAAGTGGTTGGCATGCCATAATTCACAAACATGTCGTCGATGGAAACATGATGGCATGATATAATTCACAGATAGAATGACATAATTCAAAATATGATGACTATGTAAACAGGATGAGATGATATAACTATATTATGTTTTTAGAAAATGGGTCGGCATGCCATAATTCAGATACATGCTGTCTATGTAAACATCATGGCATGATATAATTCAAATATATGATTTATATAAAAAGCAAGTGAGCAGAGGACAATCGCATATATGATGTGTCAACTAAGGAGATCGCATTCAATATTGTGTATATGATGTAAAAACTAAGCATTATAATACAACATATGCATGATATGAGTAATATAACCCTGCCATCTTTGAGCATACACCTCGGGGGGATAATAGGACTGGTCATCTGCCTCTGAATCCTCGTTTGAGGAGCTATCTGTAACCAACAAGATATCTGCTTCAGCAGGTAGCATTATCTGCTCTGAAGACCTTGTTTTCACTCCAGATTTCTCCATCACCAATTCAAATGGCTGATGCACAGGAAGAGCAGTTGAATATACAAACATTGTTGACAAATGCAATGAGAAATACAAAAAAAGGACAGCATGGTATAATTCACATATATGACGCTTGGCTAAACAACATGGCATTGCATAATTCACATATATAATGTCTTGCAACAAGATGGCATTGCATAATTCACATATATGGTAATTAGACACTAAACAAGTGGCATTCACATAAAGCATGTCTAAACTAAGCAAATGACATAGCAATGCAAGACACCATATGCACGATATGAGCAACATAACCCTGCCAAGTTAGAGCATGCACCTTGGGGGGGGGGGAATATGACTGGTCATTTGTCTCTGAATCCTCCTCTGAGGAGCTATCCATAACCAGCAAGACATGTGTTTCATCAGATAGCATTGTTTGCTCTGAAGACCTTGTTTCCACTCCAGATTTTTCCATGACCGTGTCGAATGGCTGATGCACAGGAAGAGTAACTGAATGTACTAAAATTGTTGACAAATTTAATATGTAATAAAAAAATGATGGCATGATATAATTCACATATAAGATGACTGGCTAACCAGGGTGGCATTGCAACATTCACATATATGATGCCTGGCTAAACAAGATAGCATTACATGATTCACATATACGATAAAGAAACTAAACAGATGGCATTCACACAAAGCATTTGATGACATATTTGATGTATAAAGTAAGCAATGCAAGGCACCATATGCATGATAATACCAACATCAGCATGCCAAGTTAGAGCGAAGACCTCGGAGGGTAAATAGGAGTAGTCTTCTCCTTCCGAATCCCCCTCTGAATAGTTATCTTCCTCTTGATTACAATCTGAAATGGGTGGAGGGGGACTGTGAGGGAGTCCTGGATTAGGGGGTCTCCGGACAGCCGGACTATATTCTTTGGCCGGACTATATTCCTAGGCTTGGTGCTTTCATTGAGAGTTCCACTGTGTCGTCACCATAAGGCTCGATGGCTCCTTCGATCATCGCTAACGATGCGGTCCAGGGTGAGGCTTTCCTTCCCGGACAAATCTTCATATTCGGTGGCTTTGCACTGTAGGTCAATTCGCTTGGCCATCTGGAGCAGATTGAGAGCTACGACCCTGGCCATCAGGTCAGATTTGGAAACTTGAACTACACGACCGACATCCGCGGAGACTTGATCTTCGACGGATTCGAGCCCATGTCGGACGCGCCGTACAGTCTTGACGAGCATGACGTAACTCTGCCGCCGGACAATATTCGGGGGATCGCATCCGCAGCTACTCCGTCCATCAATCCGGAGCAAGTCACGCCATCCGAGAGCAGAGGGATGGACCCCACCATGGAGGCCGCACTCTCGGTGGCGATAGAGCCGGATACTGACTTCACCCCTTACGAGAGCCATGTCGCCAAACCACTGGATTAATCTACGACCATGGATTCCGAGTCGCTCATATCTATGCCCGTCGATTTCAACTGGGCGCCGATCATGGAGTTCACCTCCGCGGACATCTTTCGGCACTCACCCTTCGGGGATGTGCTAAATTCATTAAGGTCTCTCTCCCTGTCGGGAGAACCTTGGCCGAACTATGTCTGGCTAGAATGGGATGCGGGCGATGAGGAAACTCGCTACCCACCCACCACCCACTTAGTAGCCACTGTCGACGACTTAACCGACATGCTTGACTTCGGCTCCAAAGACTTCGACGGTATGGACAACGAAGCCGGAGACGAACAGGATCCACCACCCTCAGGGCACTGGACCGCCACCTCCTCATATGATATATACATAGTGGACACCCCCAAAGAAGCCAATGGCGACGAGAAAGTGGAGGATGACCCCTCCAAAAAGCAACCCAAGCGCCAACCTCAGCGCCGCCGCTCTAAGTCCCGCCACAGCAAGAGGAGTGATACTAGCACAGGAGATAATAACACTCCGGATAGAGCCGAAGACAACAACAATCCCCTCCAACACGGTGCAGAGCTAGAGGATGAACAAGCTAGCCCCCCAGAGCAGGCAGCAGATGGAGAACCGGAGGAGGACAATTACATGCCTCTCTCCGAAGATGAGGCGAGCCTCGGCGACGACGAGTTTATCGTGCCTGAGGACCCCGTCGAGCAAGAGCGCTTCAAGCGCCGGCTTATGTCCACGACAACTAGCCTAAAGAAGAAACAACAACAACTTCAAGCCGATCAAGACTTGCTAGCAGACAGATGGACCGAAGTCCTTGCGGCCCAGGAGCATGAATTCGAGTGCCCGTCCAAGAGTTACCCCAAACGCAGGTTGCTACCTCACCTCGAGGAGGAAGCATTGAAGCCTCATTCACCAGTGTACGATGCGGCTGACCGGCCACTACGCGGCCGAGCGAGAGAGGCGTTTCAGCCTAAAGTTTAGTCCGCACCCCGTCGCCACTCAATCAAAGATACTAAGGCCTGGGGCAACACAGAGGACCTGCGAGACATCTTGGACAGCAAGGCAAAAATCGCAAGGTCAATATACGGGACACGAACACGTGCGCCCACACGGGACGATGATCGTCGCGTCGGATACACCAAGAGTAAATCCGGCGGGGCCGAATACAGCAGACAAGACTCATACGAACTACGTCGGGATATAGCCCGGCACAGAGGCGCCGCACACCCCCTATGCTTCACTGATGAAGTTATGAATCATGATTCTAGGAGGGTTTCAAACCCATAAATATTGAATCATACGACAGCACAACAGATCCCACTGTATGGATTGAGGATTTCCTCCTTCACATCCACATGGCCCGCGGTGACGATCTACATGCCATCAAGTACCTCCCACTAAAACTCAAAGGACCAGCTCGGCATTGGCTGAATAGCTTGCCAGCAGATTCCATCGGTAGTTGGGAGGATTTGGAAGATGCATTTCTTGACAACTTCTAGGGCACTTATGTGCAGCCACCGGATGTTGATGACTTGAGCCACATAACCCATCAGCTAGGGGAATCGGCCAGACAATTCTGGACACGGTTCCTGACTAAGAAAAATCAAATTGTAGACTATCCAGATGCAGAAGCCCTAGCGGCATTTAAGCATAACATCCTCGATGAGTAGCTCGCCCGCCACCTCGGCCAGGAGAAGCCGAAATCTATGGCAGCCCTCACAACACTCATGACCCGCTTTTTCGCGGGCGAGGACAGCTGGCTGGCTCGCAGCAACAACACATCAAGGAATCTGGATACCTCGGATACCAAAGACGTTAATGGTAGGCAGCATCGTAATAGACCAAAGCGTCGCAATAACGGCGATAACTCCGAAGATACGGCAGTCAATGCCGGATTCAAAGGCTCTATATCCGGTCAGCGGAAAAAACCATTGAAAAGAAATACTCCGGCTCCGTCCAGTCTGGATCGCTTACTGGATCGCTCGTGTCAAATCCACGGCACCCCCGACAAGCCAGCCAATCACACCAACAGAGAATGCTGGGTGTTCAAGCAGGCCGGCAAGTTAAATGCCGAAAACAAGGACAAGGGGCTGCATAGCGATGACGAGGAGGAGCCACAGCCGCCGAACCCAGGAGCACAGAAGGGGTTTCCCCCACAAGTGAAGACAGTAAACATGATATACGCAACCCAGATTCCCAGGAGGGAGTGGAAGCGTGCACTAAGGGACGTCTACGTGATGGAGCCCGTCGCCCCGAAGTTCAACCCATGGTCTGCTTGTCCGATCACCTTCGATCGCAGGGACCACCCCACTAGCATCCGTCATCGCGGATCCGCCGCACTGGTCCTAGACCCCATCATTGACGGATTTCACCTCACTCGAGTCCTTATGGATGGCGGCAGCAGCCTGAACCCGCTTTATCAGGATACAGTGCGAAAAATGGGTATCGATCCCTCAAGGATCAAACCCAGCAAAACCACCTTTAAAAGCGTCATCCCAGGTGTAGAGTCCCATTGCACAGGTTCAATCACACTGGAAGTGGTCTTCGGATCACCGGATAACTTCTGAAGTGAAGAGTTAATCTTCAACATCGCCCCGTTTCGCAGTGGCTATCACGCACTACTCGTATGAACAACATTTGCAAAATTCAATGTAGTGCTGCATTACGCATACCTCAAGCTCAAGATGCCAGGACCTCGCGGGGTCATAATAGTAAATGCAAACACAGAACGCTCGCTCCAAACGGAAGAGCACACTGTGGCCCTTGCAGCAGAGGCACAAAGCAGCCTGTTCAGACAGACCACTCATTCGGCATTACAGCCCTCGGACACCTTCAAGCGCGTCCGGAATAATCTGCAACAGGATCGCCTGGCGCGATCTACGCTCGCCTAGCAATTCGGCCCCCATCCCAGTCCCAGTGCAGCGACGAAATTCGCGCCGCACGTACATAACTACGCATTGAAAATACCATGGACATAGGCGGAGGCACAATCAGGACACGCCCCGTATTTTGGCTTAACCACACCAGGGGTTGTATACCTTTGAAATTCCCTCTCTCTTTTAGGGCCTAATTCTTCGGAAGGCCTTTCCGGAAGTTCGACGGCCGGACACATTCCAGAAGCAACAACGAGGGCGGCAAGAAGCTAATATTAACACGGGAACCGCCGGGTGGTCTCTAGGAATACTTGATATACCCGCTTTTCACTACTATTGCGTAGCTTGCCTTGGATGGGACATTTCTAATTGTCCTACTTTTATGCTTATTGCACTACTTGTACCAGTGCGCCTCGACGTATTATTCAAATAACAATGCATATTATTAATCTGTTATTGCATTATTTAAGTTTTCCTCTTTCTCTTATATGTCCATCTACGACATTCCGTACCTGCATGCTCGGGTACGGTCAGTACGCCAGGGGCTCTCGTTCACCCCGTAATACGGCGCAAGAAGTCCCAACACTTTAGACAGTGCGGCACCCCGGACTTATAGCATTATATGCATCAGCTCCGAATCATGTCTTGGGTCAAATGTTGGGTTGCCCGGCTCCCATGCTTTGGTACCTTATGTTTCGCTATATCGGCTAAGGTAGCAGTGGGAGAACTACTGCGATTGTGTCCCGATTCTTCCGGATGAGCACCTCAGTAGAGAAAGCCAAAAATTGACTGTCATGATAAGGCAAGAGACTGGTCGCTGTTCGAGAGGTCTCGAGTCCTTAAAGACTTTTTCCGCTTCGGGTGAGGAGTCGGCCCTGTCCGGCTTAGGCATGTATAGCGCCCCAAATTTGGCCCTCCGAATACTAGGGGCTTCGCCAAAAATTTAAAATCATAGACTTCTATGGCTAAGTGAGAGTGATAAAGCATTATAGTCCGATTGCCTGGTTCGTTGCACTGATCACCTCCCTTGAAGGAGCCAAAATTGGGGTAAAGAGTGTTCAGATTTACCCCGAACACCCTAATACTAGCTACATGGGGGCAGAAGCCGACGACAGGCCAACTCTTAGATTTTATAAACGGCCACACAGAAGGTAATATTTTAAATTAAGAAAGCGTCGCATGGCACAAAAGAACTCGTTTAATATTACAGGATCACATGGGCATGTTCACTCAAAAATCACATCCTTGGCACACTCATCCGCCACTAAGCGGGAACCCTTCAGGACGCTCTCATAGTAATTCTTGGGGTAGCGATGCCCCTTGCCCTCTGGCGGCCCCTCCTTCACAAGCTTCACGGCGTCCAGCTTCGCCCAGTGCACCTTCACCTAGGCAAAAGCTCTGCATGCACCTTCGATGCAGACGGATCGCTTGATGACTTCAAGCCATGGGCAGGCTTCCACCAGCCGCCTCACCAGACGGAAGTAGCTGCCGGACAAGGGCTCGCCAGGCCACATCTGGACTATAAGGCCCTTTATGGCTTGTTCGGCCGCCTTGTGAAGTTCGACCAACTGCTTCAGCTGGTCGCTCAAGTACACGGGGTGTTCGGTCCCAGTATACTGAGACCAGAACAACTTCTCCATTGAGCTCCCCCCCTCAGCCCGGTAAAACTCTACGGCATCTAGCACACTGCGAGGAAGATACGCAAACGCTCCTGGAGAGCTCCAAACTCGGGTAAGAAAAAGGAAAGTATCCTTCACATGCTTGCTTTGCATATTGAATGCCTTACCCGCAACTATCTTCTTTGCCGCATCAATCTCCTGAAGTGCCTTATGGGCTTCGGCCTTGGCGCTCCGGACGCTTTCAAGCGCCTGCGCGAGCTCGGACTCCCGCGTCTCGGAGTCAAGCTCCAAGGACTCATGCCTCTCGGCGAGAGCCTCGAGCTCTTGCTGCACCTTGCCCACTCGGGCTTCTTGTTTCTCCCGTTCAATACATTCTTTGGCCGCTTTGTCTTCGGCCGCGGACAACGCCTTCCTCAGGGTCTCCACCTCGGTCGTGGCCCCTGACAAATTCATGATGATCCTATTACTTTGCACAGAACTTCTTTTTAACTATATAAAATGGGGCATATCTTACCTTTGCTCTCTTCGAGCTGCCCCTTGGTAAGGCCGAGCTCGTCCTCGGACCGCTTCAGGGCCTGCTTCAGTGCAAAGACCTCCGCAGTACGTGCGGCAACGGCCAGCAGGGAAGCCTGCACATACACATAGACATACTCTGATTAGACTCCTGAGTTATCATTTGATACTCTATTCGGCTTTTCTTCGCGAACGCCGAACATAGCATCAGGGGCTACTATCTATGTGGTAATATTTTTATATTTTGAATGCTTACCTCAAAGCCTGTTAGGAGGCTGGCGTAAGCTTCGGTCAGCCCGTTCTTGGCGGACTAAACCTTCTTAACCACCGCACTCATGATAGTGCGGTGTTCTTCATCGATGGAAGAGCTGTGAAGCGCTTCCAGCAAGTTGTCCGGTGCCTCTGGTTGGACAGAGGACACCCGAATGGATGGTTGGCCCCCTTCAATGGGGGACCACCTGCCGAAGTCTGGAACCATTGAAGGCTCCGGCGCGGTGTCCGGCTGGGCCCGAACTCGAAGCCCGTAGGAGCCTCGCTCCCTTGGTACCCAAGGTCCGGGAGGTTGCCGTGAGGCGCCCCCAGGACCGCCTCCCCTTGGGACGGTGCCTCTTGAAACACCACCTCGGCGTTGTCTGTAGGGAGAGGGGTGGAAGCCGTCGGAGGAGAACCACTGTTCATATCCGACGAGCCCAAAGAGCCGCTCGACGAGGGTACGTCAAGACGAGCTCGGGCCGGACTGCATAGTCGGGTTCGGCATGAGCAAAGGCAGTACAATAAAACGTACCATGAAATACTATGGTGTCCAAACACTTACGACTTCGCCAGGGGCTTGTCCCTGGGTAGCCACTCATCGCCGCTATCGGCGGCCGTCGTGGCACAGTCCGGAGGGAGGGTCTTCCCCTTCTTGGACCCTTCGGCCTCCCCGGATGGGTTGGCCTTCCTTTTCTTGTCTCCCCCGGCGGGGGGGGGGGGGGGGGAGAACATTTCTCCTCCTCCTCGTTTCTGTGGGAGGAGGGTGCGTCGGACTCATCAGACGATGAGTCCGATAGAACCATCTTCCGCCGGAGACCCTTTCGGGTCCCCGCGGCCTTCTTCTTGGCCGTCTTTTCCGGCACCTTGTAAGGTGCTGGAGTCAGCATCTTCGTTAGAAGAGTGTTTGCAGGATCTTCGGGCAGGGGGGCTGGGCAATCAAGCTGCTCCGCTGTCTTTATCCAGTCCTGTTAATGACATGAAAGCTTAGATCCAGCACATAACTAAACTAGGGCCCACAAAACAAATGCCTGTTGTTGGCATGGAATGATCCGGCGGAGGAGCATGACCTGGACCAAGTTGATGAGCTTGATTTTCTTGCTCGTCATGTTCTGGATGCAGGTATGGAGTCCGGTTAGCTCTACCGGAGAACCCCACGACAGGCCCTTCTTTTTCTAGGAGGTGAGCCACGTGGGGATTCCGGATCGAAATTTGGGGGCCGCCACCCAGTTGGAGTCGCGCGGCTCGGTGATGTAGAACCACCCCGATTGCCAAGCCTTTACGGTATCCACGTAGGTACCCTCGAGCCGGATGACATTGGGCATCTTGCCCACCATGGCGCCTCCGCATTCTGCTTGCTGGCCTCCCACCACCTTCGGTTTGACATTGAAGGTTTTCAGCCATAGGCCAAAGTGGGGCCTGATGTGGAGGAAGGCCTCGCACACGACGATAAACGCCGAGATGCCGAGGATAAAGTTGGGGGCCATATCATGGAAATCCAGCCCGTAGTAGAACATGAGCCCGCGGACAAACGGGTGGAGAGGAAATCCCAGTCCGCGGACGAAATGGGAAAGAAAAACTACCCTCTCATGGGGTTTGGGCGTTGGGACGATCTGCCCCGCATTCGGCAGTCGGTGCGCGATATTCGCAGGTAGGTATCCGGCCTCCCGTAACTTTTTGATGTTTTCCTCCATGATGGAGGAAGCCATCCACTTGCCTCCTGCTCCAGACATGCTTGGAGTGGTTTGAGAAGAAGGACGCGAGCTTGGGCGCTAGAGCTCGAGTGTGCGGGAATGAGAAAGCGAGAAGGAAGAAGGCGTGGGTGAAAAAAGTAGATCTTTGTCCCTTTTATAAGGGCGGAGGAGGCGATGAGTCTCCCCACTTGCCTGGCAAAACCGCTTATTCCCCAGGCGCCGTAATTGATGGCGCGGTTGGGTTACCCACGTCCATATTGATGAGAATCCTGTGATAAAGGGAACATGATCTCTGCTTTGACAACACGTATCAAGGAAACCGCCTCGCGATGTGTGCGGAGCTGGTTGAGAAAAGTGGTTCGAATAATAACCGGGCCATGAAGTGATGTCATACTATCAAAACCTGTCAGCAGATTGGATCTATGGAAGTATTATTCTCTCTACGGTGGTATGTGGAACTTATTTTACATGGTCGAACACTATCCTTGCATTCAAACTCTTCCATGGTGTATTCGGAGGAGGAACCCGCCTTGCAATGCCGAATACAACACTGCGCGCCGGACTCATAGTCATTGAAGCCTGGTTCAGGGGCTACTGAGGGAGTCCTCGATTAGGGGGTCTCCCGACAGCTGGACTATATCCTTTGGCTGGACTGTTGGACCATGAAGGTACAAGGTTGAAGACTTCATCTTGTGTCCGGATGGGACTTTACTTGGCGTGGAAGGCAAGCTAGGCAATACAGATATGTATACCTCCTCTTTTGTAACTGACCTTGTGTAACCCTAGCCCCCTCCGGTGTCTATATAAACTGGAGGGTTTTAGTCCGTAGGACAACACACAATCATACCATAGGCTAGCTTCTAGGGTTTAGCCTCTCTGATCTCGTGGTAGATCTACTCTTGTAATACTCATATCATCAAGAAGAATCAAGCAGGATGTAGGGTTTTACCTCTATCAAGAGGGCCCAAACCTGGGTAAAACATCGTGTCCCCTGCCTCCTGTTACCATCCGCCTTAGACGCATAGTTTGGGACCCCCTACCCAAGATCCGCCGGTTTTAACACCGACAGGCTGCCTTTGCACCCACCATGGAGCGACGTCTGCATGAAATTTTATTGGCACAGAAGGCTCGTCTCTTTTTCTCTACATGTTTAGTTCCATTGTGTACAATATCTGACATGCATAGGAATAAAACATAGTGAGATTATGTAAGAGTGCATGCACAAATCCAGAGTGATGGTAGCAAACTATGGATAGACCCAAAACGAATGATAGCAGGAAGATAATAGCTTTAGTTAAAAAATATACATAATGGCTCCTTTAATGTTTGTTTGCACCCACCATGAAACTCATAGTAGACACCCGAGATTAACCAGATAGTAGATAGATAGTACTAATTGTTGCCCCAATATGTACCCCAGAACCATTTAAAAACTCAAGTTTCAGCATTACTTTGGACCTGACTCGGAGTCTAATAGGTGAACATGACGATAAAGTAGCATGTCACCATATTAAGCGATGCATAACGTAAGCAAACATAGAAGAGTGCAACCTCTCTTGCGGACCCGTGTAGTCCTCAAGTTCATCTGCTCAGTTGATGATGGTAATGCAGTTGCCGTGGCTGCCGGCGGCAGGGAAGAAGATATGAGGCACCGAAAGACAGTCTGGAGAGCGGATCCTTCCTGTGGTGAACCCTTCCGTTGTTGGAGTAGTTGAGCTGGGGTGGAACATAGTGCAACAGGAGCGGGACAAACCACACAAGATTTTCTTTGACACATATCTATAACAGAAGTAATTGTGTAAGGGCTTGTTTGAATTTGAGGATTCTAACAATGCAGGGATAGGAAATACACAGGAATAGGATAGGAATGCGTGTGCAAAATAAAGAATTAAAAAACACGGGATTTCTGCCAATCTGGGTGTTTGGTTCACAAGAATTGGAAGATCACAAGATGCAAAGAATCATGGTGAGAATAAGTCAAACCACAAGAAAATGTACGGTTATAATTCTATTATGTTACTATCTCTTAGTCTTGTGCTTCATGAATAGGAATTTGAAAAGGAGGAAAAGTGGATATTAAAATTCCTATGATTTTTCTTTCAAGGAGACACTAAAGGAACAAATCCTACAGTTTTCCTTTGCTCCATTCCTTTGAACCAAATGCATGAATAGTAGTACCATAGGAAACTTTCCAATTCCTATGTTTTTCCTTCACTTTTCCTTTCAAGCACTGGCGATTCTAGTAGGCAGGCTTGAGCAGGGAAAAGCCTACACTCAAAAAATGTTTTTTGTGCTACTTCTACTACTTTGTACCCAGGCCACTACCCTACTAGCTCAACTCCCAGGCCCATCGACAAATGCACAGCTCAAACGCGTAGAGATAAATAATGGTGGCGTTCAAGAGAGTCCATCACGGATAGCTAAGTTGCCTGTTACCTCACTGCTTGTCATATAGTAGGAAAAACTAATCATAGTTCACGTTACTATGTGTGCTCAGTGGATAATATATATAACATGTAGAGTAAAAAAGAGATGCAACTAGTGTACAACCTCTTTGGTGAAGCCATGTCGATCTTAGTGTGATTGGGTTGGTCGGTGAGGATGCTCCGACTGACTTGGCTGTCGGAGGAGGGGAAGAAGATCTTAGGCATCTAGAGATGGAGCCCGGGGTACTGCTCCGCTGTGATTGAGGGTTTCGTCGTTGGAGCATCTCCGATGAGTTGTACGACGGCGAGGCTAAAGCAGGACAAGAGAGACAATGTTAACCTGAGTGGAATTCTAATAGCATCTCCAATAGATGACGTAAAATACATAAGAACAAAGTGCTAGATGTAAAATACATCAGCTGCTCATCTCTGAACTAAACTGTTGAAACTGAATTTAACTGTCGAAACTGAACTTAACTATCGAAACTGAATTTTGCTGTCGAAACTGAACGCACTAGTAGCAGAAAAGCAGTAGCAGTAGCAACAGGGCCCGGAGCAGCAACGCGTGCGAGAGCGAGGTTAGCTGGCAAGTCGATTTTCCAGCCGTTGGATACGAAATCAAGGGCATGCAGTTCATCTTCAACCTCCACCCCCCTGAGCTGCCAGCCACCACCGGCCAAACCGCCGGCCCCCGCCGCCCGCGGCCGGCGGCGCGTCGCCCCACCCGCCCTGAAACCACTCCCCACCACCGGTCCGCCACCGCCCTGGCCATCTCTCTAGGACCCCCGTGGTGAGTTTTTCTTCGGCGATCCCCATGCCACCGCCCCACCATCACCGGCGACCACCGCACCCACCCTGAACCCTAAGATAGATAGTGGGGTACCTCTCCGGCGAGCCACACTCCCTGCTGCGGCCGGTTCTTTGTTAACTCCGGTGAGCCCCCCCACCCCTTGAAAATCGACTGACCCAAAAGTCGATTCAGTCGACTGAAGTGTAGCTAAATCGGAGCAGCATCGCAAGCAAGAGCAAGAGTGAGAGCAACAGCGCAAGCGGGAGCAAGAGCAGACCAGGTAGGGGACCGAGAGAAAGAGCATAACAGTAGTGCGAGCGAGAGCCAAAGCACCAGCAGGTCCTATTGATGTGGACGTCGCCACCGAGGGAGCGACGCCATGGAGGAAGTGCCTCTTGGGGAACATAGTAATTCAAAAAAATTCCTACGATCATGCAAGATCTATCTAGGAGATGCATAGCAACGAGAGGGGAGAGTGTGTCCACGTACCCTTGTAGACCGAAAGCGGAAGTGTTTAGTAACGCGGTTGATGTAGTCGAACGTCTTCACGATCCAACCGATCAAAGTACCGAACGTACGACACCTCCGTGTTCAGCACACATTCAGCACGATGACGTCCCTCGAGCTCTGGATCCAGTTGAGGATGAGGGAGAGTTTATTCAGCACGACGGCGTGGCGACGGTGATGATGAAGTTACCGGCGCAGGGCTTCACCTAAGCACTACAACGATATGACCGAGGTGTTAAACTATGGAGGGGGCACCGCACATGCTAAGAGATTGCCTGTTGTGCCTTTGGGGTGCCCCCCCGCCTCCGTATATAATGGGGGGAGGAGGAGGTAGCCGGCCAAAGGGGGCACTCCATGGGGGGAGTCCTACTTGGACTCCTAGTCCAAGTAGGATTCGGCCCCCCTCCTTCCTTCCACCAGAGAGGGAAAGGGGAAGGGAGAAAGAGGGAGAAGGAAAGAGGGGGGCCACCCCCTTCCCCTAGTACAACTCGGTTTGGGCAAGGGGGCACGCCCCTCCTCACGTGGCCTTTCTCCTCTCCTCTAATATGGCCCAATAGGCCCAATACTTCCTCCAGGGGGTTCCGGTAACCCCTCGGTGAGACTCCTCGTCATGTCCGTGATCTCATTCGGGACTCTGAACAAACTTCGGTCATCAAATCACATAACTCATAATACAAATCGTCATTGAACATTAAGTGTGCGGACCCTACAGGTTCGAGAACTATGTAGACATGACCGAGACACATCTCCGGTCAATAACCAATAGCGGAACCTGGATGCTCATATTGGCTCCTACATATTCTATGAAGATCTTTATCGGTCAAACCTCATAACAACATACGTCATTCCCTTTGTCATCGGTATGTTACTTGTCCGAGATTCGATCGTCGGTATCATCGTACCTAGTTCAATCTCGTTATCAACAAGTCTCTTTACTCATTTTGTAATACATCATCCCATAACTAACTCATTATTCACATTGCTTGCAAGTCTTATAGTGATGTGCATTACCGAGAGGGCCCAGAAATACCTCTCCGATACATGGAGTGACAAATCATAATCTTGATCTATGCCAACTCAACAAACACCTTTGGAGACACCTGTAGAGCATCTTTATAATCACCTAGTTGTGTTGGGACATTTGATAGCACACAAGGTGTTCCTCTGATATTCGGGAGTTGCATAATCTCATAGTCAAAGGAATATGTATAAGTCATGAAGAAAGCAATAGCAATAAAACTTAACAACCATTATGCTAAGCTAATGGATGGGTCTTGTCCATCACATCATTCTCTAATGATGTGATCCCGTTCATCAAATGACAACACATGTCTATGGTCAGGAAACTTAACCATCTTTGATGAATGAGCTAGTCAAGCAGAGGCATACTAGGGACACTCCGTTTGTCTATGTATTCACACATGTACTAAGTTTCCGGTTAATACAATTCTAGCATGAATAATAAATATTTATCATGATATAAGGAAATATAAAATAACAACTTTATTATTGCCTCTAGGGCATATTTCCTTCAGTCTCCCACTTGCACTAGAGTCAATAATATAGTTCGCATCGCCATGTGATTTAACACCAATAGTTCACGTCTTTATGTGATTAACACCCACATTTCACATCTCCATGTGACCAACACCCAAAGGGTTTACTAGAGTCAATAATCTAGTTCACATCGCTATGTGATTAACACCCAAAGAGTACTAAGGTGTGATCATGTTTTGCTTGAGAGAGAAGTTTAGTCAATGGGCCTGACACATTCAGGTCCGTATGTATTTTGCAAATTTCTTTGTCTACAATGCTCTGCATGGAGCTACTCTAGCTAATTTCTCCCACTTTCAACATGTATCCAGATCGAGACTCAGAGTCATCAAGATCGGTGTCAAAGCTTGCATCGACGTAACTCTTTACGATGGACTCTTTGTCACCTCCATAACCGAGAAATATTTCCTTAGTTCTCTTTAGGTACCTAAGGATAATTTTGACCACTGTCTAGTGATCTACTCTTGGATCACTATTGTACCCCCTTGCCAAACTCATGGCAAGGTACACAATAGGTCTGGTATACAGTATGACATACTTTATAGAACCTATGGCTGAGGCATAGGGAATGACTTTCATTCTCTCTCTATGTTCTACCGTGGTTGGGTTTTGAGTCTTACTCAACTTCATAACTTACAACTCAGGCAAGAACTCCTTCTTTGATTGATCCATTTTGAACTCCTTCAATATCTTATCAAGGTATGTACTCATCGAAAGTCTTTATCAAGCGTCTTGATCTATCTCTATAGACCTTGATGCCCAATATGTAAGCAGCTTCACCGAGGTATTTCTTTGAAAAACTCCTTTCAAACACTCCTTTATGCTTTCCAGAAAATTCTACATCATTTCCGATCAACAATATATCATTCACATATAGTTATCAAAAAGGCTGTAGTGCTCCCGCTCACTTTCTTGTAAATATAGGCTTCACAATAAGTCTGTATAAAACCATATGCTTTGATTACCTTATCAAAGCATATATTCCAACTCCGAGATGCTTGCAGCAGTCCATAGATGGATCTCTAGAGTTTGCACACTTTGTTAGCACCTTTAGGATCGACAAAACCTTTTGGTTGCATCATATACAACTCTTCTTTAAGAAATCCATTAAGGAATGCAGTTTTGACATCCATTTGCCAGATTTAATAAAATGTGGCAATTGCTAACATGATTCAGACAGACTTAAGCATCACTATGAGTGAGGAAATGTCAACGTAATCAACACCTTGAACTTGTCAAAAACCTTTTTCGGCAAGTCTAGCTTTGTAGATAGTAACACTACTATCAGTGCACGTCTTCCTCTTGAAGATCCATTTATTCTTTATGGCTTGCCGATCATCGACAAGTTAACCAAAGTCCAGACTTTGTTCTCATACATGGATCCTATCTCAGATTTCATGGCCTCAAGCCATTTTGCAGAATTTGGGCTCGTCATCGCTTCCTCATAGTTCGTAGGTTTGTCATGGTCTAGTAAAATGACTTTCAAAAAGGATTACTGTACCACTCTGGTGCGGACCATACTCTGGTTGACCTACGAGGTTCGGTAGTAACTTGATCTGAAGTTTCATGATCATCATCATTAGCTTCCTCACTAATTGGTGTAGGAATCAATGGAACTGATTTATGTGATGAACTACTTTCCAATTCGGGAGAAGGTACAATTACCTCATCAAGTTCTACTTTCCACCCACTCACTTCTTTCGAGAGAAACTACTTCTCTATA
The DNA here is from genome assembly GCF_018294505.1 of Triticum aestivum. Classification (NCBI taxonomy): domain Eukaryota; kingdom Viridiplantae; phylum Streptophyta; class Magnoliopsida; order Poales; family Poaceae; genus Triticum; species Triticum aestivum. Next base: position 273,953,304 of record NC_057806.1, read on the forward strand.
AAGGATCCATTCTGAGCAATGAATATCTTGCCTTCGGATCTGTGATAGAAGGTGTACCCAACAATTTCCATTGGGTATCTTATGAATATGCATTTCTCAGATTTGGGTTCGAGCTTATCAGGTTGGAGCTTTTTCACATAAGCATCGCAGCCCCAAACTTTAAGAACGATAGCTTAGGTTTCTTGCCAAACCACAGTTCATAGGTTGTTGTCTCAACGGATTTAGATGGTGCCCTATTTAACGTCAATGCAACTGTCTCTAATGCATAACCCCAAAACGATAGGGGTAAATCGGTAAGAGACATCATAGATCGCACCATATCTAATAAAGTACGGTTATGATGTTCGGACACACCATTACGCTGTGGTGTTCCAGGTGGCATGAGTTGTCAAACTATTCCACATTGTTTTAAATGAAGGCCAAACTCATAACTCAAATATTCGCCTCCGCGATCATATAGTAGAAACTTTATTTTCTTGTTACGATGATTCTCAACTTCACTCTGATTCTTTGAACTTTTCAAATGTTTCAGACTTGTGTTTCATTAAGTAGATATACCGATATCTGCTCAAATCATCTCTGAAGGTCAAAAAATAATGATACCGGTTGCGAGCCTCAACATTCATCGGACCGCATAAATCGGTATGTATTATTTCCAATAAGTCGGTGGCTCGCTCCACTGTTTCGGAGAACGGAGTCTTAGTCATTTTTCCCATGAGGCATGGTTCGCAAGCATCAAATGATTCATAATCAAGTGATTCCAAAAGTCCATCCGCATGGACTTTCTTCATGCGCTTTACACCAAAATGACCTAAACGATAGTGCCACTAGTATGTTGCACTATCATTATCAACTTTGATTCTTTTGGCATCAATATTATGAATATGTCTTGATAGAGGCAAAAGGTGTCCCGTCTTTTGATGAGACGGTGGCTATCGTTTTGGAGGAAGTCGACTTTAACGATCCGACTACGAACGTGGGAGGACGTAGCACCTTAGTAATCGCCAAACCAACTCGGAGAGGTTATTGACCACGCCGGAGCATGATCAACCTGTCCATGAAGGTCTGTTTCCTGCAGGCATACGAAGTACAAGCAAGAAACTAAGATTGCAATCTGGATATTGCAAATATAAGAGGAAAGCTTTATTGATCAAGGTGGGGTTCTATGACGCCTTTGTTTGGTCGTTGAACACAAACGAAGTACATGAAGTTGCAGCTATGGCGAACTTTAATCTAAACAAAACCCAAAGTCTAAACAATGCCCTAAGGGATGTATATATGGATGAGAGAGGGGGAATTTCGTGGCTCTTGGAGGAGGGGTCCGAAACCAACCCTAAATCTTGTTTCCCCACACATACGGACTCTAAAAACAGACTATAATCCAGTATTTCGAAATTACATGGGCCTGGCCCAAAAATAAGGTGACACAGCACCTAGAATAGCCTCTGGATGAAATTTATGAAGTGTCATCTTGTATATTTTGTCCAAGGCTTCAGGCACTCATTATGGTGGCTTCAAAGCCCTGGAATCATCACTTGTAACTATGTTCTTGTTCCCCTTGCACATACCATCATCTCCATGCTTGAACTTGCTCCAAGGTTCATCTTCCTTGTCCAAGCTAGGCCCTTCATTTCTAAGCAAAACAAATGTATTCAATTTAGGCAGCATCATATTCTCATGAATATTAGAATCGTTACCAAGAAACGAAAGTACCTGGTAATTCAGTTGGCGTGCGCGAGCTCTAGTAATTGGTCCAGTATGTATAGCAGCAGGGGATATGGGTGTAACAATGGTATTGATGTCCTCATCATCCTCCCCATCTTGAAATGAAGTTGTCCTTGACTGAAGCTCATCTTCCTCACCCAAATAAGGCTTCAAATTTGCATTGTTAAAAGTGGGAGTAACCCCAAAATCTGCAGGCAACTCAAGTTTATATGCATTATCATTTATTTTCTCTAAAACCTTAAAAGGACCATCAACACGTGTCATTAGCTTTGATTTGCGCAAATTAGGAAATCTATCCTTACACAAATGTAACCAAACAAGATCTCCAGGTGCAAACACAACATGTTTTCTACGCTTATCTCCAGCAAGTTTATATTTAGCATTCATACGCTCAATGTTTTCCTTAGTTAACTTATGCATTTTTAAAATCAATTCAACACGTTCTTTAGCATCAAAATTAACCTTCTCCGAAGATGGAAGAGGCAACAAATCAATAGGTGCACGAGGTTGGAAACCATACACAATTTCAAAAGGGCACATCTTAGTAGTAGAATGCCATGAACGATTATAAGCAAATTCAATATGAGGCAAGCATTCTTCCCACATTTTCTTATTATTCTTCAAAACAACCCTAAGCATAGTAGACAATGTTCTATTGACTACTTCAGTTTGTCCATCTGTTTGGGAGTGACAAGTAGTACTAAAAACCAGTTTAGTCCCCAACTTAGCCCATAAACATATCCAAAAGTGGCTAAGAAAATTAGTATCACGATCTGAAACAATAGTATTTGGCACACCATGCAAGCGAATAATTTCATGAAAGAACAAATCAACAACATTCACAACATCATCGCTTTTATGACATGGTATAAAGTGTGCCAATTTAGAGAATCTATCCACGACAACAAATATGTTATCCCTCCCCTTCTTTGTTCAAGGTAAACCTAAAACAAGGTCCATAGATATATCCTCCCAAGGAACACTAGGTATAGGCAAAGGCATATATAAACTATGAGGATTGAGTCGTGACTTAGCTTTTTGACATGTAGTGCAGCGAGCAACAAAACGCTCAATATCACGTCTCATCTTTGGCCAAAAGAAATGTGTAGCAAGTATATCCTCCGTCTTCTTCACGCCAAAGTGTCCCATTAATCCTCCTCCATGCACCTCCTGCAACAGCAAAATACGAACGGAGCTAGCTGAAATGCATAGCTTGTTAGCACAAAACACAAATCCATTGTTAACAACGAACTTGTTCCATGTTCTCCCTTCCTTAAAATTTTGCAATACATCTTTAAATTCAGCATCATGCACATATTGACCTTTTATGGTCTCCAAACCAAATATTTTGAAGTCAAGTTGTGAAAGCATAGTATAACGACGAGACAATGCATCAGCAATAACATTTTCTTTACCCTTCTTGTGTTTAATGACATAAGGAAAAGTCTCAATGAATTCAACCCATTTAGCATGTTTATGGTTCAGTTTTGCTTGACTTTTAATGTGTTTCAAAGATTCATGATCAGAATGTATAACAAATTCCTTAGGCCATAAATAATGTTGTCATGTTTCTAAGGTCCGAACAAGAGCATATAATTCTTTATCATAAGTAGAATAGTTCAAACTAGGCCCACTCAATTTTTCAGAAAAGTATGCAACAGGTTTGCCATCTTGTAATAACACACCTCCTAATCCAATTCCACTAGCATCACATTCAAGCTCAAAAGTCTTATTAAAATCAGGAAGTTGGAATGAAGGAGCATGTGTCAACTTATCTTTCAATACCGTGAAGGCTTCTTCCTGTGCGGTACCCCAAACAAAAGGCACATCCTTCTTTGTAAGCTCATTGAGAGGTGCAGCTATGGTGCTGAAATCTCTCACAAAATGTCCATAGAAACCAGTGAGGCCAAGGAAACTCCTCACTTGTGTGACCATTTTGGGCTGCGGCCAACTCTCAATAGCTTCAATCTTGGCTTGATCAACTTCAATTCCCTATGGAGTAACAACATAGCCAAGAAAAGATACTCGGTCGATGCAAAAGGTGCACTTTCCAAGGTTACCAAACAAATGTGTATCACGTAGAGCAATAAAAACAGCACGTAAATGTTCCAAATGTTCCTCCAAAGATTTACTATAAATCCGTATATTATCAAAATAGACTACCACAAATCGTGCAATGAAAGCACTTAAAACTTCGTTCATTAATCTCATGAATGTACTAGGTGCATTAGTTAACCCAAAAGGCATGACTAACCACTCATATAAACCAAACTTAGTTTTAAATGCAGTTTTCCATTCATCTCCCAATTTCATACGAATTGGATGGTATCCACTATGCAAATCAACTTTGGAGAATATTGTAGAGCCACTCAATTCATCAAGCATATCATCTAGCCTAGGAATAGGATGACGATAACAAATAGTAATATTATTAATGCCTCTACAATCAACACACATACGTGATGTACCATCCTTTTTCGGCACTAAAATAATAGGAACAGCACAAGGACTAAGGGGTTCGTGAATATAACCTTTGTCGAGCAGCTCCTGGACTTGACCCATAATCTCCTTCGTCTCCTCTGGATTGATACGGTATGGTGCATGGTTGGGTAGCGAAGCACCGGGAATTAAGTCAATCTGATGCTCAATCCCTCAAATAGGTGGTAATCCCGATGGCACATCTTGTGGAAAGACGTCAGTGAACTCCTGCAAAATGTTAGTAACAGCAGGAGGCAAAGAGGAAGGCACGTCCTCAAATGAAAATAATGCCTCTTTGCACACAAAAGCATAGCAAACAGACTTGCTGAAATCTAGATCATCAATATCAGATTTGGTGGCAAGTAAACATGCACTTTTCAATTTAATTTCAGAAGCAACACTAGATGGTTTATTATTAGGCTTCATTTGTTGCTCAAATTCATTTGCCACAATCTGATTTTCACTCTTGTTGTGCTCCTGTTTTGCTTTATTAGCTCTATTAATATCATCTTTCAAAATGGAATCAGGAGTCATAGGAAGCAAAGTAATATGTTTATCCTTATGAACAAGAGTATATTGATTGTTTCTACCATGGTGTATAGAATTTTTATCAAATTGCCATGGTCTACCAAGTAATAAGGAACATGCTTGCATGGGTACCACATCACAATCAACATAATCAGCATATGTAGAGATACTAAAATGCCCACGAACAGTACGTGTTACCTTAACCTTGCCGCTGTTATTGAACCATTGGATATAGTAAGGGTGTGGATGTGGTCTTGTGGTGAGAGATAGCTTCTCCACCATCTCCATGCTAGCCAAGTTGTTGCAGCTCCCTCCATCTATGATGATGCGAACAGAACGTTCCTTCACAACTCCCTTTGTATGGAACAAATTATGCCTCTGATTTTGCTCTGCTTGTGTGACCCGCACACTCAAAACACGTTGAGCAACTAAACATTCATACCTTTCAGCGTCTTCAGGAGCCATGTATTGCGTCTCATTTTCAGAATCATCTCCACCGTGTTCTTAACGTGTAATAAGAGCCAAAGTCTCCTCATCATAGTCACTAGCGGACTCATAACCACCATCCTCAGTAGCAATCATCACACGCTGAGATTTGCATTATCTTTCATAATGACCTCTTCCCTTACAGCGACAACAAATAATATCACTTGTGTGCCCTGTTGATGCCATGGAAGAAGAAGAGCTCTATACAGGCCCAACAGGTGTGCTCTTGGTAGATAGTGGTGGTTGTGCATGCTTTCTTGTATCACGAATGGAGGTGGTAGCTGATGGAGGTGCCGATGCAGTAGAATGTGTGGAATTAGAGGATGCAAGCCGTCTCCATGAGGAAGGTCAACCTGCAGAATAGTTAGTTCGTGCCAATGCATGTCGATCCTGCACTTCACGTTCAGCTTTACACGCAAGATGGAATAAACGAGTGATATAATTATACTCCTTATACTCTAGAATGGTCCGAATCTCTCTATTTAATCCACCCATAAAACATGCAAGCATAGCTTCATTATCCTCAACAATACCACATCTAATCATGCCAGTTTGTAATTCTTGGTAATATTCCTCTATAGAATTTTTTCCTTGTCTTAAACGCTGCAATTTTTGAAGTAATTCACGTTGATAATATGGTGGAACCCAACGAGTACGCATATCAGTTTTCAAAGCAGCCCAAGTAGTTGGAATGTTATTCGTATATAATCTACGATGTTCAGACCACCACACACAAGCAAACTAGTGAAAGCACAAAGTGCAGCAGCAACACGTCTCTCCTCAGGATATTCTAAACATGTAAAATGTTGTTCAGTTTCTAACTCCCAAGTAAGGTATATATATCAGGAACGTATCTACCCTCAAATGGTGGAATTTTCAATTTCAGTTTAGGGAGATGGTCATGATCTCGTACCTGAGGGGGAGACCTATCATTGCCATTATTTGCATGTGGATGACTTGGTGGTTGTGGTGTTGGTGGTTGCACGTAGTTCTGATTTTGATCAACCTCATCCTCGTGATCTCCCGCATAATCCTCCTCCTCTGCATTAGCAGCAAGAGCCATAGAAGTATCAATAGCAGCACCAACAGTTTGGCCAGGCTCAAGAGGGACACAGCTCGGTCGGCGGAGGGCTGTTTCGCGACGTGGAGGTAGTCGTTGTTGTTGTTGTTGCAGAGGTGCGCCAGGTGCAGCCGATGGTGGTTGTGGAAGACGCGCAAGTAGTTCATTAAATTTTTTATCGAGCTTTGTTTCGAACGTCTTCTCAAAGCCAGTTATCTTATCCATGGCCTCTTCAAAATTGTTCAGCACATCTTGCACCTGTTCAGTCATCATTTGCTGAAATTTATCATGCAACTCCTTATTCGTCATGTTCTCCCAGTCAGTCTCATCGACTTGTGATCCTGCCATGGTTAGCAGCAATAGAAACACACAAGAATATGATCCTACAGACTACTAGAAAATGATGGTGGTGGGGCGTCACAAATCCGTCAAGCAAACCTCAAATTCTTACCAGTTCTTACCCAGCAGCAAGCGGTGATCGGCAACCGTCGTAGTCAAAACTCTCAAAACTTGGATAGAGCGGTTACCAGGGAGAGTCAAACACATGACATGGATGTATGTGAAGCTGGGAAGGCTTATAATATGGTAGCAAAAAGGGTCAGCAATAATCAATTCAGAGATGCAAAGTTGAATAAGCGCTCAACGACAGTACCGTGCTGGTCCTAGGCTAGACCGTGCTAGAGACGCGAGCCTAGAACACTAACAAAATCACGGCGCTGCATGTAAACAAGGGAAAAGCACACTCTGGATTTTTTTCGCTCTGTTTTTTTTTTGCGCTTCTTTTTTTGCGAAAAATCACTATAATGGAGAGTGTCTCAAAACTCTTCCCAGGTCAAACTGACAGGATGGGCTAATTTTTTTTGGAAAATCAGAGCAGTGACGACGAAAAAGTGCGACAAAAAATCACAATGATGGCATGTGGCTCAAAAGACTCGGAAAAGCCTAAAATAGGACAGGGAAAAAATATTTTCGGTCGTCGGAATTTTGGCCTAAAAACTGCCTGGGGGTCTCCAGACTCTTTTTTCCGAAACCTACTCAGGTAAGGAAACACGAATTGAAAATTAGATGGATCTCAAAACCAAACCTAATATGAAAGGAACTCGGATTGGTGGTGGATATATGGTGGTAGGATATGGCAGCGGTGTTTGTATATGGCAGCGATGGTGGTAGCGGTGGTGGTATATGGGATCGGTGGTAGTATATCGATACGGATTGGTGGTGGTATATGGATACGGATCGATGGCGGATAAGCAGTGGTGGTAGATGGCAGGGGCGATGATGATGGTGCGGCGGCAGTGTGACAACTTATGACCAGAACTCGAAACTCTAAAAGACTAGACGCTAAGACTAGCAACTAGACATGACGATGCAACCGCAAATTCAACAAGGCAAAAACCCTAAAAAAGATTATGAAAAGGCTCAGATTGGTTCGGATATGATGAACTAACCCTAATTTTTTTGTCGCTTTTTCGTGGACTGTAGGTATGGATAACATACTCGATCTAAACTACGAAAAATTGTAAAATCTCACCGAGCAACCTGGAAATCTGATACCACTTGATAGAGGCAAAGGTGTCCCATCTTTCAATGAGATGGTGGCTATCGTTTTGGAGGAAGTCGACTTTGACGATCCGACTACGAACGTGCGAGGACGTAGCGCCTTAGCAATCGCTAAACCAACTCCAAGAGGTTATTGACCACGCCGGAGCACGATCAACCTGACCATGAAGTCTGTTTCCTGCAGGCAAACGAAGAACAAGCAAGAAACTAAGATTGCAATCTGGATATTGCGAACATAAGAGGAAAGCTTTATTGATCAAGGTGGGGTTCTGTGACGCCTTTGTCTGGTCGTTGAACACAAACGAAGTATGGGAAGTTGCAGCTATGGCGAACTTTAATCTAAACAAAACCCAAAGTCTAAACGATGCCCTAAGGGCTGTACATATGGAGGGGAGAGGGGGGAATTTCATGGCCCTTGCAGGAGGGGTCCGAAACCAACCCTAACTCTTGTTTCCCCACACATACGGATGCTAAAGACAACCTATAATCAAGTATTTCAAAATTACATGGGCCTGGCCCAAAAATAAGGTGACACGGCACCTAGAATAGCCTGTGGACGAAATTTATGAAGTGGAATCTTGTATATTTCTCCAAGGCTTCAGGCACTCATTATGGTGGCTTCAAAGCCCTGAATCATCACTTGTAACTCTGTTCTTGTTCCCCTTGCGCATACCATCATCTCCATGCTTGAACTCGCTCCAAGGTTCATCTTTCTTGTCCAAGCTAGGCCCTTCATTTGTAAGCAAAACAAATGTATCCAATTTAGGCAGCATCATACTCTCATGAACATTAGAATCATTACCACGAAACGAAAGTACCTGGTAATTCAATTGGCGTGCGCGAGCTTAGTAATTGGTCCAGTATAGCAGCAGGGGTTGTGGGTGTAACAATGGTATTGATGTCCTCATCATGTGTATCACTACGATCGAGATTCAATAAACCATTCACCTTGGGTGTATGACCACAGAAGGTTTTATTGATGTAAACAGAATAACAGTTATTCGTTGACTTAAATGAATAACTGTATTGCAATAAACATGATCCAATCATATTAGGCTCAATGCAAACACCAAATAACATTTATTTTAGGTTCAACACTAATCCCAAAGGTAAAAGGAGTGTGCGATGGTGATCTTATCAACCTTGAAATCATTTCCAACACACATCGTTACCTTGCCCTTAACTAGTCTCTGTTCATTCTGCAACTCCTATTTCAAGTTACTAATCTTAACAACTGAACCGGTATCAAATACATTGGGGTTACTATGAACATTAGTAAAGTACACATCAATAATCTGTGTATCAAATATACACTTGTTCACTTTGCCATCCTTCTTATCCGCCAAATGTTTGGGGCAGTTCCGCTTCCAGTGACAATTTCCTTTCCAGTAGAAGCATTCAGTTTCAGGCTTAGGTCCAGACATGGGCTTCTTCCCGGGAGCATCAACTTGCTTGCTATTTTTCTTGAAGTTCCCCTTCTTCCCTTTTCCCTTTTTCTTGAAACTAGTGGTCTTGTTAGCCATCAACACTTGATGCTCTTTCTTGATTTCTACCTTCGCAGCCTTTAGCATTGCGAAGAGCTAGGGAATTGCCTTGTTCACCCCTTGCATATTATAGTTCATCACGAAGTTCTAGTAACTTGGTGACAGTGACTAGAGAACTTTGTCAATCACTATCTAATCTGGAAGATTAACTCCCACTTGATTCAAGCAATTGTAGTACCCAGACAATCTGAGCACATGCTCACTGGTTGAGCTATTCTCCTCAATCTTGTAGGCAAAGTACTGTTAGAGGTCTCATACCTCTTGACACGGGCATGTGTCTGAAATACTAATTTCAACTCTTGGAACATCTTATATGCTCCTTGGTGTTCAAAACATTTTTGAAGTCCCGTTTCTAAGCCGTAAAGCATGGCGCACTAAACTATCAATTAGTCATCATACCGAGCTTGCCAAACATTCATAACGTCTACATCTACTCCTGTAATAGGTCCGTCACCTAGTGGTGCATCAAGGACATAATTCTTTTGTGCAACAATGAAGATAATCCTCATATCACGGACCTAGTCCGCATCATTGCTACTATCATCTTTCAACTTGTTTTTCTCTAGGAACATATCAAAAATAAATTGGGAGCTACATCGCAAGCTATTGATCTACAACATAGATATGCAAATACTATCAGGACTAAGTTCATGATAAATTAAAGTTCAATTAATCATATTACTTAAGAACTCCCACTTAGATAGACATCCCTCTAGTCATCTACATGATCACATGAGCTATATCAACTAAACCATGTCTGATCATCACGTGAGATGGAGTAGTTTTCAATGGTGAACATCAATATGTTGATCATATCTACTATATGATTCATGTTCGACCTTTCGGTCTCAGTGTTCCAAGGCCATTTCTGCATATGCTAGGATCGTCAAGTTTAACCCGAGTATTCTACATGTGCAAAACCGGCTTGCACCCGTTGTATGTGAACGTAGAGCTTATCACACCCGATCATCACGTGGTGTCTCGGCACGACGAACTATAGCAATGGCGCATACTTAGGGAGAACACTTATACCTTGAAATTTAGTGAGGGATCATCTTATGATGCTACCGCCGTACTATGCAAAATTAGATGCATAAAAGATAAACATCACATGCAATAAAAATATGTGACATGATATGGCCATCATCATCTTGTGCCTTTGATCTCCATGTCCAAAGTACCATAATGATTTCCATCATTATGGGCATGACACCATGATCTCCATCATCTTGATTTCTATCAATGTGTCGTCATATGGTCATATCGCCCACTATTGCTTTTGCAACTATTTCTATCGCATAGCGATAAAGTACATCAATTATATGGCGCTTGCATCTTATGCAATAAAGAGACAACCATAAGGCTCCTACCAATTGCTGATAACTTTAGAAAACCATGATCATCTCATGCAACAAATTAAAGCACATCATGTCTTGACCATATCACATCACAACATGCCCTGCAAAAACAAGTTAGACGTCCTCTGCTTTGTTGTTGCAAGTTTTACGTGGCTGCTACGGGCTTCTAGCAAGAACCGTTCTTACCTACGCATCTAAACCACAATGATTTTTCGTCAAGTGTGATGTTTTAACCTCCAACAAGGACTGAGGGAGTCCTGGATTAGGGGGTCTCCGGACAGCCGGACTATATCCTTTGGTCGGACTGTTAGACTATGAAGATACAAGATTGAAGACTTCGTCTCGTGTCCGGATGGGACTCTACTTGGCATGGAAGGCAAGCTAGGCAGTATAGATATGGATATCTCCTCCTTTGTAACCGACCTTGTGTAACCCTAACCCTCTCCGGTGTCTATATAAACCAGAGGGTTTTAGTCCGTAGGACACAACAACTACAACATACAATCATACCATAGGCTAGCTTCTACGGTTTAGCCTCTCTGATCTCGTGGTAGATCTACTCTTGTACTACCCATATCATCAATATTAATCAAGCAGGACGTAGGGTTTTACCTCCATCAAGAGGGCCCGAACCTGGGTAAAACATCGTGTTCCCTGCCTCCTGTTACCATCCACCTTAGACGCACAGTTCGGGACCCCCTAACCGAGATCCGCCCGTTTTGACACCGACATTAGTGCTTTCATTGAGAGTTCCTCTGTGCCGTCACCGTTAGGCTTGATGGCTCCTACTATCATCGATAGCGATGCAGTCCAGGGGAGACTTTCCTCCCCAGACAGATCTTTGTGTTCGGCGGCTTTGCACTGCGGGCCAATTCGCTTGGCCATCTGGAGCAGATTGAAAGCTACGCCCCTGGCCATCAGGTCTGGTTTGGAAGCTTAAACTACACAGCCGACGTCCGCGGAGACTTGATCTTCAACGGCTTCGAGCCTCTGCCTTATGCATCACACGGTCACGATGAGTACGATTTAGCTCTACCATCAGACAGTGTTCAGGAGATCGCACCGACAGCCACTCCGACCCTCAATTCAGAGCCAGTTGCGTCGTCCGTGGACGGGTGGATGGACCCCGCCACGGAGGCCTTACCCTCAGCGGCGATCGAGCCGAACATTGACCTTACCTTGCACGAGAGCCGTATTGTTAAACAGCCAGATCTTTCTCCGGCCACGGACTCCAAACCGCCTGCGCCCGATCCTGTTGAATCCGATTGGGCGCTGATCATGGAGTTTACCTCCGCGGATATTTTTCAGCACTCGCCCCTTGGCAACATACTGAACACATTAAGGTCCCTCTCCTTCTCAGGAGGATCCTGGCCGAACTATGTCCGGCAGGATTGGGATGCGGATGACGAAGAAATTCGCCGCCCACCCACCACCCACTTAGTAGCCACTTTCGATGACTCAACCGACATGCTCGACCTCGACTCCGAAGACATCAACGGTATGGACGACGATGCAGGATACGAACATGAACCACTGCCCACAGGGCACTGGACGCCCACTTCATCACATGATGTATACATGGTGAACACACCAAAAGAAAACAACGACGAGGAACGGAAGGACGCAACGAAGGGTTGTCCCCTCGAGAAGCAGTCAAAGCGGTGGCGTAAGCGCCACTCCAAATCCTGCCTCGGTAGAAACAACGATCATATAGACCCAGCGTTAGAGCAGGGTGAACCATCGCCGGATCACGACAATACAGAGAGTCAAACCGAACAACCTGACACTGTCAAAGATAATAGTCCGGACGACCTCACACCGGACAGACACCCGGAGCAACAGAATGCCCGTCAAAGGCTTGTTGCCACCGCGAGGAGTCTAAAAAAGCAGAAGCAAAGACTCAAGGCTGTGGAAGACACACTCGGAATCAGATGGAGCAAAGTACTCAACGCAGTAGCGAAGTACAGCGGTAATCGCCCCACCAAGAGCTACCCGAAGCGGAAGCTGCTACCCAAATTCGATGAGGAGGCCTTAGATCCCCCGCAACAAAAAATCAAAACGGCCACCTGGCCAGATAGACGTCCTCACGGCCAACATAGAGCGGCAAACAACACCACACATAAGCCAATACGCGATCCACGCGAGGGCTCGCATCAAAAGGACGGCGCAACCAGATCCATCTATGGACCATGCAAGCGTGCTCCAGCATACGATGCAACACAACAAACATCCGAACAATGCGGTACACCCAGATACAGGGGTGCCGCACACCCCCTATGTTTCACCGATGAGGTGCTGGACCATGAATTTCCAGAGGGATTCAAACCTGTAAACATAGAGGCATACGACGGAACAACAGACCCTGGGGTCTGGATTGAGGACTATATCCTCCATATCCATATGGCTCGAGGAGATGATCTCCACGCCATCAAGTACTTACCCCTCAAGCTCAAAGGGCCAGCTCGGCACTGGCTTAAAAGCCTCCCCGAAAACTCCATTGGAAGTTGGGAAGAGCTCGAAGACGCTTTTCGGGCAAATTTTCAAGGGACTTATGTCCGAACCCCGGATGCGGACGATTTGAGTCATATAACTCAACAGCCCGGAGAGTCAGCTTAAAAGCTTTGGAATAGGTTTCTTACTAAAAAGAACCAAATAGTTGACTGTCCGGAGCCGAAGCCTTGGCAGCTTTTAAGCATAGCGTCCGCGACGAATGGCTTGACAGACACCTCAGCCAAGAAAAGCCAAGAACAATGGCAGCATTAACAAGCCTCATGACCCGCTTTTGCGGGGGTGAGGACAGCTGGCTAGCCAGATGCAGCACCAGCGGCCCAAGTACATCCGAAGTTAGAGATGAAAATGGGAAATCACGACGCAGTAAAAATAATAAGCATCGGAATAAAGAAGACAGCCCGAAGAGCACGGCGGTAAACGCCGGATTCAGAAGCTCTTGGCCAGGTCAGCAAAAGCCGCCCTCTAAAGGCGCCAGAGATGAACTGTCCAGCCTCAACAAAATTCTGGACCAAATATTCCTACCAACAAAATTCACATCCATAGATTCATTATTATTCTCAATCAAAGTAGACAAGGGCATATCATTAGGATCAGAAGAAACACTCTTATTAGCAAATAATTTCATAAGTTCATCCATCTTTCCACTCAAAATATTAATTTCTTCTATCGCATGCACCTTTTTATTAGTAGATCTTTCAGTATGCCATTCAGAATAATTAACCATAATATTATCTAGGAGTTTAGCAGCATCTCCTAAAGTGATTTCCATAAAAGTGCCTCTCGCGGCCGAATCTAAAAGATTTCTAGAAGCAAAATTCAATCCGGCATAAAATTTTTGTATAATCATCCACAAATTCAAACCATGAGTAGGGCAATTACGTATCATTAATTTCATTCTCTCCCAAGCTTGTGCAACATGTTCATGATCAAGTTGCTTAAAATTCATAATATCATTTCTAAGAGAGATGATCTTAGCGGGAGGAAAATACTTAGAGATAAAAGCATCTTTGCACTTGTTCCATGAATCAATACTATTTTAGGCAAAGATGAAAACCAAGCTTTAGCACGATCTCTAAGCGAAAAAGGAATAGCTTCAATTTAACAATATCGTTATCGACATCTTTCTTCTTTTGCATGTCACACAAATCAACGAAGCTATTAAGATGGGTAGCGGCATCTTCACTAGGAAGGCCGGAGAACGGATCTTTCATGACAAGATTCAGCAAAGCAGTATTAATTTCACAAGATTCAGCATCGGTAAGAGGCGCAATCGGAGTGCTAATGAAATCATTGTTGTTGGTATTGGTGAAGTCACACAATTTAGTATTATCTTGAGCCATCGCGACAAACAAGCAATCCAACACACGAGAAAACAAAAAGCAAATGGGCAAAAGAGGCAAATAGAGAGGGAGGATAGAGAGAGAGGGCGAATAAAACGGCAAGGGTGAAGCAGGGGAGAGGAAAACGGGAGGCAAATGGCAAATAATGTAAAGCGGGAGATAGAGATTGTGATGGGTACTTGGTATGTTGACTTTTGCGCAGACTCCCCGGCAACGGCGCCAGAAATTCTTCTTGCTACCTGTTGAGCACTGTGTTGGATTTCCCCGAAGAGGAGATGATGATGCAACAAAGTAGCGTAAGTATTTCCCTCAGTTTTTGAGAACCAAGGTATCAATCCAGTAGGAGGCTACGCGCGAGTCCCTCGTACCTACACAAAAACAATAGCTCAACGCAACCAACGCGCTTAGGGGTTGTCAATCCCTTCACGGTCACTTACGAAAGTGAGATCTGATAAAGATGATAAATAATATTTTTGGTATTTTTGGTATAGAGATGCAAAGTAAAAGGTAAAAGCAAAGCAATAATAAAGTGATGGAGATTGATATGATGAGAAAGAGACCCGGGGGGCATAGGTTTCACTAGTGGCTTCTCTCAAGAGCATAAGTATTCTACGGTGGGTGAACAAATTACTGTTGAGAAATTGACAGAATTGAGCATAGTTATGAGAATATCTAGGTATGATCATGTATATAGGCATCACGTCCGAGACAATTAGACCGACTCCTCCCTGCATCTACTACTATTACTCCATTCATTGACCGCTATCCAGCTTGCATCTAGAGTATTAAGTTAAAAACAGAGTAACGCCTTAAGCAAGATGACATGATGTAGAGGGATAGTTTCATGCAATATGAAAAAAAAACCATCTTGTTATCCTCGATGGCAACAATACAATACGTGCCTTGCCGCCCCTTCTGTCACTGGGAAAGGACACCACAAGATCGAACCCAAAGCTAAGCACTTCTCCCATGGCAAGAAAAACCAATCTAGTAGGCCAAACCAAACTGATAATTCGAAGAGACTTGCAAAGATAACCAATCATACATAAAAGAATTCAGAGAAGATTCAAATATTATTCATAGATAGACTTGATCATAAACCCACAATTCATCGGTCTCAACAGACACACCGCAAAAAGAAGATTACATCGAATAGATCTCCACAAGAGAGGGGGAGAACATTGTATTGAGATCCAAAAAGATAGAAGAAGCCATCTAGCTACTAACTATGGACCCGTATGTCTAAAGTAAACTACTCACACTTCATCGGAGGGGCTTGGATGATGATGTAGAAGCCCTCCGTGATCGATGCCCCCTACGGCGGAGCTCCGGAACAGGCCCCAAGATGGGATCTCATGGATACAGAAAGTTGCGGCGGTGGAATTAGGTTTTTGGCTCCGTCCCTGATCGT
Organism: Triticum aestivum; assembly: GCF_018294505.1. NCBI lineage: Eukaryota > Viridiplantae > Streptophyta > Magnoliopsida > Poales > Poaceae > Triticum > Triticum aestivum. Next base: position 273,969,305 of record NC_057806.1, read on the forward strand.
TTGGGGATACGTGGATATATATATGGGAGGAAGAAGTACGTCGGTGGAGCTTCGAGGGGCCCACGAGGCAGGGGGGAGCGCCCTAGGGAGGCGCCCTCCACCCTTGTGACCGCCTCGTGGCTTTCTTGATGGAGGGTCCAAGTCTCCTGGATCTTATCTGATAAGACACGTTTCCGAAGGTTTCATTCCGTTTGGACTCCGTTTGGACTCCGCCTCGTGGCAATTCTGGGCTGGGACTCCGGTTAATAGGTTAGTCCCAAAAATAATATAAAAGTGGAAAATAAAGCCCAATATAGTCCAAAACAGTAGATAATATAGCATGGAGCAATCAAAAATTATAGATACGTTGGAGACATATCAGTTTTCGGGGCGGAACGAGTTTGACGGGAAGTAGTTGTTCTCGCGACGGTAGTCGTTCACGTTCATAGTGGAAGTAGTCATTCACGTTCGTTTGGAGAGGTACTTGATGACTCCAAGCCCTTCGCGGTCGATGGTAGTCATGCACGGGTCTTAACGCGTGCATAACATGTGTCTTTGTCGACGGTAGTGGTACACACGAAGGTAGTCGAACTTGACGTATCCGAGGGCTCCGGGCGTCGTGGTACTTGTCGAAATCCACATCGGATGTAGTTGTACATTTCGAAGAGGAACTTGGCGCGTCCAAAGGGTACTTGACGGTTCCACATCGATCATAGAGGTCCACGTTTCCTAGATGTTCGGGGTCAACAATAGTGGAACTTGGGGTTCCCTGATTTGGACGGTCTAGTCAACGACAAAAGGGGACAACGGTGGTGCATGAAGGCAGCGAGAGCTTCAGTGGCATGCAACGCACGGTCGTGATGCTCGGGGTCCATGGATGGGCACCAAGGCAAGGAGGCAAAGAGGCAGGGCGACGAGTCCTGGAGGCCGACAGGAGAGGTTCGAGACGGTAGCGGCGAGACAAGGTGCGGCGGAGCGCCATGGCACTGGCAGCGGCACCTGCGAGCAGAGGCGTCCGTAGAGCGGCAGCGGCAAAGGCGGACGTGGAGGAGAAAGGAGGGCATGGGCAGGGAGGCCCTGGTGGTGCAGGGGCGAAGCAGCAGGGCGTTGGCGCAGGTCGTCGACGGTGAAGGGGCATGGCGCAGCGACAAGGAGGTAGTGGAGGCGGGGCATGGCGCTGAACCCGTGGCCTAGTTGCTGCTGGTTCGGTCGCCACCGGCGGCGGCTTGTCGAGGTGGCCGGGTGGCGGCGACGGGCGGTGATGGGAAGAGCAGCTGCAACAGGGCATGGAAGGAGGAGAAACAGAGGAAGGGGGCCGTGCGAAGGCCGTCGTGCTCGCCGCCGCAGGGCGGCGGCCTACCGGAGAGGAAGCAGGAGCAGAGGGGCGGCGAAGCAGCGTGTCCTGGTGGCGGGTCGAGGAGTCACAGAGAGGCGGAGGAGAGGCAAGGATGAGTGGCGGTGAGGTGTGTGCTACGGGGTGAGGGAGAGAGCGAGAGGAAAGGGACGATGCGGGGCAAGGGGATTGGTGCTTCTGGGAACTGCTTGCGTGCGTGGGTGGCGACGATTGCGGGAGGACGAGAGGGAGCGGGATAGAGAAGAGAGGGAGGTTGCGGTTGGGCTCGGGCCGTCTAGGTCAGGCCGTAGGGACGGGTTAGGTGGCCTTAGGGGCTGGTTGGGCTGCGGGGGAAGGATGGGCCTAGTAAGGCCGGCCTGGGTTGAGCTTCTCTCTGCCTCTCTCTTCTCTTAACCAATAAGAGAAAAGAAAAAATTAGATAGAAGAAAAAAATAGAAAGAGAGGGTTAGGGATGGAATTTGGGCAGAGATAAAGATATTTGTGGAGTCCTGGTAATATGCACAATTTGATTAAAATGTTTTGGACATTTTAGAGATTGAAAAATAATTCAAGTTTGAATTAAATTCAAACTTGAGCCATTTTTGAACCCAACCAAAACAACTCAGAAAAGATGAGATTAGGCCGAGAGGTAAGTGGCATGGTCCAAAAATTATAGGAAAAGAATGAACATTAAATTGGTGCAGGAAATAGAACACCACAATTTAAATGGATTAACGAAGAAGGAGAAGAAGGTGATCAAGCACGGTTGTGGGTGTAGAAGGAGATGAAGTGGAGAAAGAGACAATGCAGAGGTTGATGCACTGTCCAAAGAGACTCCAGTTTAGGCAAGAGGGAAAATGAAGAACAGGATTGGTCTTCGAATGGTCGACAAAAGCAAGGGGGGACGCGGTAGCTACCAGCGGATGCAAGTTTTAAAAAACAATGACGACAACGAGTGCCAATGAAATGCAAATGATGACATGATGAATGCAAACAAACAAATAAATAACAAAGCTAACACGCAAGACATGGAAGGCATCTGGAGCAACGGTCTCCAGGCGTTACAACACTCCACCACTACAAGAGGATCTCGTCCCGAGATCTAGGATGGCACCAGAGAGAAATGGAAGAAGGAAGATAAAAGGTAAAACTAAGTTGCTTATTTGACCAATGAGTGAAAGCAAAGAACCTTGAAAGGTTAAGCCATCTCGAGGAAAGAATACCACGAAGATGAACGAAGTTGACAACTATCCGTTAGAAAAGAGGAACGAGGAAGAACAAATTTGGACAGCACTCCGATTGAAAAGAGACGCAAGACTTGATAAGGCGAAAAGAACTTGAGCAGAGGGCACAACACTCCGGTTAAATTGATAAGCATGAAAAGAACATGATCCTCACCATTCGAGATGATGAGACAAAAGAGCAACATCACAATGCCTCCGGATGAAGGAATAGAAGGTAGATCATCGGAACAAAAGAACGGAGAAGAAAAATGACAACTTCTACCACAAATGAGTTGGGAAAGCACTCTTACAAGAAGGTTATAACGGAGTTGTTGGAAACCAACAACGAAAAGAATAAGCTTGTTGTGGGCTTATGGAAAATAATTCGAAATCTTGAGGTGAAATTCTGCCACTAATGGAAAACGACAGATTGGATTGATATGAACAAGGAGAATGACAAACTTATTTCACCGGGGGGATAAATGAAGAACTTGGATCATTTATGAGCACCATAAATAGCAACAATCCTTAGGGAAAGCTTTAGGTGAAATATAACCCAAGATAATTCCAATGAAGAGATTGATGGGTTGAAAGGATCTCTTGAACGATTAGAAAATGATGGATTTAAATATCTCATTCCTGACAACTTGTGAATCATGAAACACGAAGGGAAATTGTCAAGAGTGACATAACACCGTCTCAAAAGATGAGATATGAAAGAATTGCACTTCGGAATGCAAGACGAAGAATGCTTGAACTCCTCAAAACAAGACCTGTGTTGAACACCATGTTAAATTTTTAGAGGAATCTTGAAGAACAATTGAAGAATTAAAATAATCCTTGATGAACCACCATGTCGAGCCTCCGTGAAGAACTCCGGTAATAAAGAATGATCAAAAAGAAAGAGAAGTTGAGAACACAAGGTGAAGCCTTGCGATGATTTAGATGGAGCTTCGCGACGAGATAAAGCGGAAAACTTGAAACTCCAGAAAAGAAAAGATGAAGCAATTGAAACCGAGAATTTATTCATCATGAGCAAACTTCGAAGGAAGGAATTAATCACTTGGATGAAAGAAGAATAAGAATTATGTTATGTGTATCCTTCACCAATTTAAATTGATGACAAGCAACGGATTTGGCATACTACTTATTCTCGTAGAAACGATTAAGATAGATATTGCACAAACTTAGGAAGGTCTTCAACAAACCATCGGTAGGATTTGGAAAGAACGAATGAATTGATATGATAACCAAGGAAGAGAACTCTTGAACGAACCACCGTAAGGATTGAAAATGAAAGTAGCAAAGACACAAATCACCGAGAAGAATTGGAAAACGAATGAAGATACTTGAGAGAATTTAGATGCAAGTGAATGAAGAGGTCACGAGCTGATTAGAGGATATTTGAGCTATGCACCGGTTATATTTGGAGAACGAGAGCTGAAACCTGAGAATGAATAAACTCGAAATGATGGCCTTCGGAGAATCAAACTAAAAAGACTCCCGAATTGCTTCGGAAGGGTGAAAAGAAATCTCACAATCGAAAACAATTATGAGAGGATGGCATGAAGCTAGAACCACGAGTCTTTGGAAGAACGTGTAAGGATTTAAGAGGAACTCTTCTTTGGTCTTCACAAACCCAAGAATGACAATGAGAAACACCAGCATGAATTGTTTAGGTACTCCAGAATAATAATTAGAAAGGTTGAACCAACGATGAAAGATTTTGAAAGATCTTGGAGAAATACATATGACTGATGATAATTCATTCTTACATCAAACTTTGAAATGAATTTGAGAATAACTCTAGAAAATAGAAGAGTTAGGTAAGATCTTGGGAAAAGACCTGTGGGTTATGGGCCCACTCAAAGAAAAGTACTAGCATGAGAAAACATTTAAAACGAGGAAATGATATGATCAACAAAGCTTGAATTGAATCCACCGGAGAAGAAAAGAATGAAGAATGATGAACTTGAATCTCTGTTAGTAACTTCCTGAGAATCACCGGATAAGAATATTGACGGAAAAGAATGGAGTGACTTCACATTAGTAAGATGGATACTTGATTCAGAAAATTTGAGTCCTTGAAGAAAAAGGGTGGGAGGGCGGGAAAAACAAGACAACTTGGAACGGATGAAACGAACACCTTTGGGAAAAATTGAGGGGTGATCTTTCGAATGTTGAAATGATCGGATCCACTTGAAGAGAAACACGCCGGTTGAAAAAGGATTGACATGAAAATCTCGATTAACAAGAAGGATTAGTATTCACATAGAAATGTGAGAACACCGCTTAGGAAAAGGTATGGATTCAACATTTGACTTCGAAGCAACTCGAATACCACAACTCAAAACAAAACAAAGGATTGGCTTGCACAATAAGCCGGAACAAACATATGATAGACCCCATATCGTATCATGTGTCTGTCGGAAAGATGTTCTAGGAGCTACTTGAATTCCCACTTATAAACTCCTGAAACTTTCTAGTTATGCAATCAGGTGTTGGGGATACAGGGGAAGCATAATAATCTCACCCAAAACTAACAAATCCTATGTCCAGCTATATCCATCCTTCAACACATAACCAAGAAATCTTCGGAAATCATTTACCTCAACCTTCGAAAAGCATCCGTTATACGAGTTATGGCAATACTCCCGAACTCCCGCCCCAGTATTGGGTGGTGTTGAGGTTATCTCACCAACAACTGCATAAAGGAGATTTTTGATGTCGGCGAACTCAGGTATTCCAGAACTGCAATGATAAAATTGTGACGACAACACCTCGGAGCTCAACCCCCCGGGACACTGCCACAACCCCTAAATGTCAGGAGGCACCAAGAACAATGTTCTCGTCACAAAACCATCGGAATGATTCCAAGATACCCGCGTGATCCTAAAAAAAATTCGTGAAATTTGAGGAGAGAAGAGTAAAAACTCTACGTCAGGAGGCCTCACCAGAGTGACGAAGGGACTGAGGAGTAAAAAGAATCCTACTCTCCGATATATATAATCCTATAAGACTCAAAACATTTTCTTCTAGAATCAACAACGTCAGCGATTCAATCAAGCAGGGGGCTCCTAAGTCGGGGAAGGCTCTGATTACCAACTTGTAACACCCATGATGCGGCTATATCTCCCACGTGTCGGGGCACAACTTAGAGGCATAGCCTCATGGTAGGTTTGTCGCAAGAGGGGTAATCTTCACACAATCACATGTACTGAATAAGAAAGGGATAAAGAGTTGTCTTACAATCGCCACTTCACACAAATACAAGTTAAACATACATCATCCAAAATACAATCAAGGTCTGACTATAGAACCAAAATAAAAGAAGAAACCCCCAAATGCTACATCCCTGATCGTCCCAACTGGGCTCCACTACTGATCAACTGGAAACGAAACAACACAACAAACGTGATCTTCATCGAGCTCCCACTTGAGCTCAGTTGCGTCATCTGCACTGGTACCATCGGCACCTGCAAGTGTTTGGAAGTATCTGTGAGCCACGAGGACTCAGCAATCTCACACCCGCGAGATCAAGACTATTTAAGCTTATGGGTAGGAAAGGGTAGTGAGGTGGATCTGCAGCAAGCACTAGCATATATGGTGGCTAACATACGCAAATAAGAGCGAGAAGAGAAGAAACGCAATGGTCGTGAACTAGAAGTGACCAGGAAATGATCCTGAAACTACTTACGTCCAAGCATAACACCAAAGCCGTGTTCACTTCCCGGACTCCGCCGGAAAGAGACCATCACGGCTACACACACGGTTGATTCATTTTAATTAAGTTAAGTGTCAAGTTTTCTACAACCGGATATTAACAAATTCCCATCTGCCACATAACCGCGGGCACGGCTTTCGAAAGTTCAAACCCTGCAGGGGTGTCCCAACTTAGCCCATCACAAGCTCTCACGGTCAATGAAGGATATTCCTTCTCCCAGGAAGACCCGATCAGACTCGGAATCCTGGTTACAAGACATTTCAACAATGGTAAAACAAGACCAGCAAAGCCGCCCGATGTGACAACATCCCGATAGGAGCTGCACATATCTTGTTCTCAGGGCAACACCGGATGAGCAATCCGTACAACTAAAACCAGCCCTCAAGTTTCCCCGAGGTGGCGCTGCAAGGGGCTCTAGTTCGGACCAACACTTAGAGAAGCACTGACCCGGGGGGTTAAAATAAAGATGACCCTTGAGTCTGCAGAACCCAAGGGAAGGTGATAGGTTATTAGGCAAATGTAAAACCAAGGTTGGGCCTTGCTGGAGGAGTTTTATTCAAAGTGAACTCTCAAGGGGTTCCCATAACACCCAACCGCGTAAGGGACGCAAAATCAACGAACATAACACCGGTATGACGGAAACTAGGGCGGCAAGATTGGAACAAAACACCAGGCATAAGGCCGAGCCTTCCACCCTTTACCAAGTATATAGATGCATTAAAGTAAATAAGAGATAATAATGATATGACAACAATATCCATGTTCCAAACATGGAACAAACTTCATCTTCACCTGCAACTAGCAACACTATAAGAGGGGCTGAGTAAAGCGGTAACATAGACAAACAACGGTTTGCTAGAAAAGGTGGGTTAGAGGCTTGACATGGAAATATGGGAGGCATGATATAGCATGTGGTAGGTAGCGCGACATAGCGATAGAGCGAACAACTAGCAAGAAAAGATAGAAGTGATTTCGAGGGTATGGTCATCTTGCCTGAGATCTCGCAAGGAAGAAGAACGAGTCCATGAAGAAGACAAGCGGACGTAGTCGAACGAATCCTCACAACTCCGGAACGAAACCGAAGCTAACGCGAGAAGTAACCTGGAAAGAAGCAAGGAACATAGTAAACAACCATCACATGAACATGTCATGATGCACAACCAAGTATGATGCATGTCTAGTTTAATGAAGCATGGCATGGCAAAGTGCACAAACAGAACTACAAGTTAAGTGAAGCTCAATATGCAACGAGTTGCATATTGACGGAACACCACATCAATTATTTAGTTCTCTCCCATTTAGGTACCCAACAATATTAAATGTTGGTTAACATGGCAAGAGGTGAAACATGAGTAAAAAAACAGAGCTAGGCATTTTAAATGAGGCCGGAAACAACAACAACAATTCCGGTATATCCTCATGTGTATTAGCAATTTAATGCAACAAAAATTTTAAACATTATTGGTGTTATTATCATGATGCGGATGACATGTTCAAGTTATGCAATTTTTATGAAAATGTCAACATGAGCATGATAGAGCATTTGTCGCCATGGCGGAACAAAAGGGTGCCACGGCGGCTATAACAAAAACGGTGCCACGGCAACGTTCTGATTCCGGTAACTCGATTGAGATACCGATGCAAAAGAGAAATGTGCGGATGTGTGCAACACGCAAGAGATGGTGGGGTGATCCCGGTTACCGGGTGTCCCATGTGTCGGTGGCATTGCAACCGAGGGTCGTGCACGAAACAAACGGGCACAGTGCAAACACGGGGTTCATCTCGTATCAAACAACATTCATCCATGTTGGTCGTCTCGACGTTATACCTTTGAAGCGTGTGTTTTAGGGGCGGAACGAGTTTGACGGGAAGTAGTTGTTCTCGCGATGGTAGTCGTTCACGTTCATAGTGGAAGTAGTCGTTCACGTTCATTCGGAGAGGTACTTGATGACTCCAAGCCCTTCGCGGTCGACGGTAGTCGTGCACGGGTCTTAGGTGATAGTAGGCGTACACATGTTGTAGCCAATCTTGACGCGTGCGTAACACGTGTGTTCGTCGATGGTAGTGGTACACACGAAGGTAGTCAAACTTGACGTATTCGAGGGCTCCGGACGTCGTGGTACTTGTCGAAATCCACATCGGATGTAGTTGTACATTTTGAAGAGGAACTTGGTGCGTCAAAAGGGTACTTGACGGTTCCACATCGATCGTAGAGGTCCATGTTTTGTAGATGTTCGGGGTCAACAGTAGTGGAACTTGGCGTTCCCTGATTTGGACGGTCTAGTCAACGACAAAAGGGGCCAGCGGTGGTGCACGAAGGCAGCGAGAGCTTTAGTGGCATGCAACGCGCGGCGGTGATGCTCGGGGTCCATGGAGGGGCACCGAGGCAAGCAGGCAACGAGGCTGGGGCGACAGGTCCTGGTGGCCGGCAGGAGAGGTTCGAGACGGCAGCGGCGAGACAAGGTGCGATGGAGCGCCATGGCACTAGCAGTGGCACCTGCGACCAGAGGCGTTCGTAGGGCGGCAGAGCAGCAGCGGAAAAGGCGGACGCGGAGGAGAAAGGAGGGAACGGGCAGGGAGGCCCTGGTGGTGTAGGGACGAAGCAGCAGGGCGTTGGCGCAGGTCGTCGACGCTGAAGGGGCATGGCGCAACGACGAGGAGGTAGTGGAGGCGGGGCATGGCGCTGAACCTGTGGCCTGGTTGCTGTTGGTTCAGTCGCCGGTGGCGGCGGCTTGTCGAGGTGGCCGGGTGGCGGCGACGGGCAGCGACGGGAAGAGCAGCTACAACAGGGCGTGGAAGGAGGAGAAACAGAGGAATGGGGCCGCGCGAAGGGTGTCATGCTCGCTGGCGCAGGGCGGCGTCCTACTGGAGAGGAAGCGGGAGCAGAGGGGCGATGGAGCATCGTGTCCTGGTGGCGGGTCGAGGAGTCGCAGAGAGGCGTAGGAGAGGCAAGGACAAGCAGCGGTGAGGTGTGCGCTACGGGGTGAGGGAGAGAGCGAGAGGAAAGGGACGATGCGGGGCAAGGGGGTCGGCGCTTCTGGGAACTACGTGCATGCGTGGGTGGCGGCGGTTGCGGGAGGACCAGAGGGAGAAGGATAGAGAGGAGAGGGAGGTTGCGGCTGGGCCTCGGGCCGTCCAGGTCAAGCCGCAGGGATGGGTTGTTGGCCTTAGGGGCTGGTTGGGCTGCGTGGGGAGGATGGGCCTAGTAAGGCCGGCCTGGGCTGAGCTTCTCTCTGCCTCTCTCTTCTCTTAACCAATAAGAGAAAATAAAAAAATAGATAGAAGAAAAAATAGAAAGAGAGGGTTAGGGATGGAATTTGGGCAGAGATAAAGATATTTATGGAGTCCTGGTAATATGCACAATTTGATTAAAATGTTTTGGACATTTTAGAGATAGAAAAATAATTCAAGTTTGAATTAAATTCAAACTTGAGCCATTTTTGAACCCAACCAAAACAACTAAAAAAAGATGAGATTAGGCCGAGAGGTAAGTGGCATGGTCCAAAAATTATAGGAAAAGAATGAACATTAAATTGGTGCAGGAAATAGAATACCACAATTTAAATGGATTAACGAAGAAGGAGAAGAAGACGATCAAGCACGGTTGTGGGTGTAGAAGAAGATGAAGTTGAGAAAGAGACAATGCAGAGGTTGATGCACTGTGCAAAGAGACTCCGGTTTAGGCAAGAGGGAAAACGAAGAACAAGGTTGGTCTTCGAACGGTCAACAAAAGCAAGGGGGGACGCGGCAGCTACGAGCGGATGCAAGTTTTAAAAACAATGACGGCAACGAGTGCCGATGCAATGCAAATGATGACATGAGGAATGCAAATAAACAAATAAATAACACAGTTGACACGCAAGACATGGAAGGCATCTGGAGCAACGGTCTCGGGGCATTACAGGTAACCCCTCGGTACTCCGGTAAAATATACGAATCAATCGGAACCACTCCGATGTCCGAATACAACCATCCAATATATGAATCTTTATCTCTCGACCATTTCGAGACTCCTCGTCATGTCCGTGATCTCATCCGGGACTCCAAACAAACTTCGATCATCAAATCACATAACTCATATACAAATCGTCATCGAACGTTAAGCATGCGGACCCTACGGGTTCGAGAACTATTTAGACATGACCGAGACACTTCTCCGGTCAATAACCAATAGCGGAACCAGGATGCTCATATTGGCTCCTACATATTTTACGAAGATCTTTATCGGTCAAACCACATAACAACATACGTCATTCCCTTTATCATCGGTATGTTACTTGCACGAGATTCGATCGTCGGTATCATCATACCTACTTCAATCTCGTTACCGGCAAGTCTGTTTACGCATTCCGTAATACATCATCCCGTAACTAACTCATTGGTCACATTGCTCGCATGGCTTATAGTGATGTGCATTACCGAGAGGGCCCAGCGATACCTCTCCGATACACGGAGTGACAAATCCTAATATTGATCTATGCCAACTCAACAAACACCTTTGGAGACACCCGTAGAGCATCTTTATAATCACCCAGTTACGTTGTGATATTTGATAGCACACAAGGTGTTCCTCCGGTATTCAGGAGTTGCATAATCTCATAGTCAAACGAATATGTATAAGTCATGAAGAAAGCAATAGCAATAAAACTTAACGATCATTATGCTAAGCTAATGGATGGGTCTTGTCCATGACATTATTCTCTAATGATGCGATCCCGTTCATCAAATGACAACACATGTCTATGGTCATGAAACTTAACCATCTTTGATGAACGAGCTAGTCAAGTAGAGGCATACTAGGTACACTCTGTTTGTCTATGTATTCACACATGTACTAAGTTTCTGGTTAATACAGTTCTAGCATGAATAATAAACATTTATCATGATATAAGGAAATATAAAATAACAACTTTATTATTTCCTCTAGGGCATATTTCCTTCAGTGGCCGGCGACGCCGCCGTGGATGGAACCACGCCATGTCGGCTCAGGACCGAGCGCCGGCAGCACCGTGAGATCGAATCAAGAAGAAAATGCGGCAATTACTGTAGAACCTCTTTGGTGCCGCCAATTAGGCCTTAGCTTCATCCAAGGAAACAGTGATGATGCTGATCTTCCGGTGGTGCAAGTGGAAATGGCGGTGTGGGAATGGAGGTGGTGCGAAAGATGAGGGGAACGTTGGGGCACCTCCTTGGAGGTGGAGGACGGGGTGGCTGAACCGGCGGGACGACAAGATCGACGACGGATCCTCATGCGGTGCGGTATATGAGGGACGTCAATGTGTTGTTGTGGACGATGTCTTCGGGGAAGAGGCTCCGGCTGGGTGGCGGACGGAGGAGGGTGTGGGGCTTCGCAGGTTTTCGCGGCCTCAGTGTATGAATGGGTGGGCGGACGGGATGGGAGGAGGAACCATGGCTTAGGGACGCACTTGTTCGAAATGTGGGGTAAGTTACGAAAGTACCCCCATAGATTTGAGCTAGGCCGTTCTTTCGGTTTAGGGGTATCACGGGCATTTCGCATGTCGGGATTTCGCAGGAGGTGGGAGTTTTCACGCGCGTTGTAATTTTGGGATGGCAAGGCACGGTTTGAGATGGAGGGAGTTTTCGGAGCACAAAGAGACAAAGTATATCTTAAATACTTTGGGGTAACAAGGCGCGGGTTGAAGAGGCGGGAGTTTCCAGCACGATAGACAGAGATGCTAGCTTGAAATTTTGGCATAACTAGGCGCGGCCTGAAATTTCAGGAGAACAAGCTTAACGTGTAAAAAAAGGACAATTCACACCTCATCACTAGAGAGAGCCATGTCCCGTTTTACTATATTCCTAGAAATGCATTCAAATACAACAACAAAAAAACTAAAAAAATGGGACAACAAACATAACGTATACAGTACCAAAACAATTTGCACTTCCCTCAACAATAAAAAAACAATTCGTGTTGTCTAGCATATGGACTAAATTTGAGTACATTTTCCCTGTTTGAATGGGATTGTACTCGGGTTAGTTATACAACCATCTAAATATTATCTTCACAACACATGACATGAATATAGGAGTAGTAAATTCCTATATAAATACGAACTACATGTACATACGATCTCAAATTCAAATATATGTATCCATTTTATGTTGAATTCAAATCATAGTACATGTATGCTCTAGCTAGATGTTCGGAATCTAAACCATGTATGATACTATGTACAATGTGTTTAACATGCACAATACACACACAAACACCATTTAGACTAGTAAGGTACACGTGCATTGCACGCATGAGATTTGGCAACAAAATTATGAATAAATACCACATTATAGAATGTAAGCTTTGAGTCATATATGCATGTTGTAGATGTTCGTTTAATTCTTATAGTTCATTTCATTCAAAATCATCTAGGTTTTATAAGAAAGCTAATCTATTTTAAGATTCATGGAATTGTGTGTTGTAAAGCATAAAGTAAAAACAAATAATGGCAAATCATGTAGAAAAACATTTGGGCAATTATGATATGAAAGATTCTAGAACAAAGAAGAAGTGCTTGTGTTTTGAGGTTTGTGCATTATGCTTAAGTTCAACCATGGAGTCTTCTAGATTGTACATGTGGCAAAATCTGGTGGAATGTAGATGATATCCAATGGCCAGTAGTGCTTGAATTTGCCATCTTTGCACCATCGGATTGGCTTCATCCAACGACCATCTTTCAGAGTTAAAGTTATCCGCACGCTATATAAAAAATATAATATAATACATAGGGATATAGGTATATATATGTGATGCGAAAGCAACCCATCATCTCCAATTAGAATAGTGTGTCCATGCACGGATGCAATGTTGCCAAACGATGTCTGCCACCGGTATCTCAAATTCAAATCCGTCTGACCTTGTTTAATGTGTATACAGTATAGCATGCTCCTTTCCAAACCACACCGTGCATAGCTCAGTTATATTCATGCATGCATGGGTTTCAAACATCATCATCTCTTATTCAAATATTTGAATTCAACTTTACATTGATTATGGCCTCACCTAGTCTTTTACACCCACATAGTCGTCTTCTCTTTATAATTGTACCACTAACTTTCTCTCGTGCATGCATGCACACACTACCACTCGGCATTATCCATCGCACACATGCAATCTTTTTCTTCAGGTCGGTCTCCCATGCATGCATGCACACACACACACCTCCCCCTCTTCATCATATCGGGCATTCTTTATCTCTCATGTGCGTGCACAACGATCGATGTTCCTCTATGTGTGTGTATATATAGCTAGGTCTTTCCCAGTTTTCCACACAAACCGGTCAATCTATATATCTAGTGAGGTCTCACCCTCTTTCCGACGTATACATCGATCAATCTATACCTCTCTATATAGGATTCCATAGCTAATACACCCACATTAATTATATATCCAACGTCCCCCTCTCATCATCCATGCCTTCCGCTTCATCTCTCAGACGTGCCCACAGTGGCGAAGACAGGGGGCAGCAAGGGCCCTGCCCCCCTAACATCACTATATATCGAGGCTAATATGAATGTTATCATTAGATCAATTGCTGGTAAAATGGTTTAAGTTGATGAATTGGCCCTCCTCGTAAATGATTAGCAATGCTTGGCCCCCTAGCTCATTTATTTTTCATGGATCCGCCACTGCACGCAACAGCGCACATTCTCGCCCCCTCTCTTTAAATATCGATCTCGCACTTGTGCACTCCTTCATAGTCTCCCTCCACTTGGCCCCTCGCACCATCTTCTAGCCCCCCACCGGATTTTGCCACATGTACAATCTAGCAGACTCCATGGTTGAACTTAAGCATAATGCACAAACCTCAAAACACAAGTGCTTCTCCTTTGTTCTAGAATCTTCCGTATCATAACTGCCCAAACTTTTTTTCTAGTTGAATTGCCATTATTTGTTTTTCTTTTATGCTTTACAACGCACTATTCCATGAATCATAAAATAGATTAAGGGCTTATTTGATTCAAAGGATTCTCAAAGGAATTTTGGAGGATTCTAATCCTTAGGAATTTTTCCTATCTTGGTTGTTTGATTCGTAGGATTGTAACCATAGGAATTTTTCCATAGGATTCATTTGCACTAGATTTCATAGGAAAACTTTCCATCCACTCAAACCTCTTTGAAAGAATCCTACGTTTTTTCTATGCACAATAAAACACTCGTACAATCCTGTAGGATTCAAGACGACATTCCACTCTAATCCCGTGTTTTTCCTATTCCCATGTTTTGGAAATCCTACGAATCAAAGAGGCCCTAAATTTTTTATAAAAACTAATTGATTTTGAATGAGATGAACTATAAGAATTAAATGAACATCTACATCATGCATATATGACTCAAAGCTTACATGCTATAGTGTGATATTTATTCATAGTTTCTCGTGCAATGCACGTGTACTGTAAGTGCATCTAGTGCCCCTTAGTGATTTTGGTGTATTGAGGACTTATAGGTTAAGGGACTGATGTGTTTGCGAGTGTACATATGTCTAAAATGAAGTTCTTCAACTAAAGACTTTGGATTTCTGAAGACTTTCCGAAGACTTTGAAAGTGAAGAAATTGGTGTGATCCTGAAGACTTGGTATTCATTCGAGGAACATCAAGCGTGAAAACTTTTGTTTTTGTAGTTTCATTTTCTCTTTCTTGAGTCATAGGAAACACCATACTATTAAAGGGGGTCAAGGAAATACGAAGGAAAAGTTTCCAAGTGAAGCTCAACTCAAAATCCTACACCTACCAATCCTTTCAAGTGAAGCCATTGGAAATCTCATACAGTTCAGTCAAATTTCTTCACTGACGGAGATGAAACTCTTCTGTTCTCTAAGGAATTTGTTCTAACTGAGGAGTTAGGAATTCGCCAGTGCGAATTGCCTACAAGTGAGGAACCTGATAGCCCTGAGGAATTTGTTAGTCAAATTTCCGACCGTTGCTATGCTACGCGCCAGCTGTCCCAAAACATCCTTCCACCTAACGGTCATATCATTGAAGGACATTTATGTCTTATCATGTCGGGCTACTCCCTAGGCTATAAATAGCTTCCCCCTCCAACCACTAGCTGGTTGGCTGCTCCGAGAGAAACTGACACTTGTCATTTTAGAGCATCCCATCCTCCGAGGACTTTGAGTGGAAATCATCAAGTGAGGAAAATCCAAACACAAACACCTTCAAACCCAAAGTGATTGAGCATCACTGAAGAGATTGATCCTACGTGGATACGACACTTGTTACCTTTGAAGATTGTGCATCTTCCAGACGGTTAGGCGTCATGGTCTAGAGCATCCAAGAGGAAATTGTGGATCACCGAGTGACTGAGTCTGTGAAGGTTTGGAAGTCACCTAAAGACTTACCACGAGTGAATCAGCGAGGTTTGTGTGACCTTAGCTCAAGGGGAATATGATGAGGACTAAGTGTCCTGAGCTGCGTGTTCAGGACTGGGTGTCCGAGAGTGTGTGTCCTCAGGTTTAAATAACTAGCCGCCCTAACCACACGTACAACTGTCACAGCAGTTGGAACTGGTCTACCAAATTATTGTCTTCACCGAGCTAACTGGTTCCATTTACTCAAGCCTTCCATTTCCTCATTTCTATGTTGTGTGCATGTTCATATCTGTTTGAAGACTTTGACTAAAGACTTTCTCTATTTCCTCAGCTCAATTTCTTCAGTCTGTTTGTCTTCATTCTGTTTATCCTGTGTTTACGCTTTCTGTACTATGTGCTTGTTTTCATTTCATCATGAAGACCATGCTCATGTTTTGTTATGTTTACTTATGAGTACTTATTCCGCTGCAAGTAGTTCTTATCTTGGGAATTTCCTCACCCTGAAATTCCTCAGTGAAGAATTCATAAAAATCGCCTATTCACCCCCTCTAGTCGACGTAATGCACTTTCAATTGGTATCAGAGCAAGATACTCCCTTGTTTTGTGTGATTTTGGTTTAACCGCCTGGAGTTTTAGTTATGTCGACCGTATGTATGATCAAGGTTTCTGCTGGGTATCCTACCTTCGATGGGACGGACTACCCCTACTGGAAGAACAAGATGCACATGCCTCTTGAGGCAATTGATAATGATCTCTGGTTTGTTGCGGAGAATGGTGTTCCCTCTGTCACTCCCACCATTAACGCTACTGATGTGAAGAGATTCAAGCAACTCAACTCTCAAGCGAAGAACATCATATGTGGCAATCTGAGCAAATGGCAGTATGGCAGAGTGAGTACTTTGGAAACAACAAAGCTTATCTGGGACAGGCTGTCCAAGGTCAATGAAGGCGTCTCAACACAGAGTGACTCTCGTGTTGACGTTCTTCGCAATCTCTTCAACCGCTTCAAAAGACTCGACAATGAAAATGTTCAGCAAACCTTTGATTGCCTCACTGACATCTCAAATGAGCTTCAAGCACTTGGTGCCACTGACATCATCGACCATGAGGTGGCAAAGAAATTGCTGAGATCGCTTGATTCCTCATTTGATACTTTGGCATTGATGATACAAGAACATGGAGACTATAAGTCACTTGATCCCGCTGATATCCTCAAGAGGCTAAACACTCATGAGTTCCAGCTTGCTGAGAAGAGAGATCTATATGGACCAAGTTGTGGCAGATCACGAGCTCTGAAGGCCAGGCAGTGTCTGAATCAAAAGGTGAAGATTCTGGTAGCAGCCTTGGTGACCCTGAAGAACTGAGCCAGGAGCTAGCAATGCTCGTGAGGAAATTCCAGAAGTTCTCAAGACGTGGTTGTTTTGGAAAATCCTCAAGAAGTGGTGACTTAAGATTAGAATCCGCATCCCATGATTACAAAAAGAGACTTTGTCACAAATGCAAGAAACTCGGTCACTACATTCAGGTTGTCCTCAGTGGGAAAAGGAATCAGAGAATAAGAAGTACAAGGATTACAGTTCTGAGGATTCAAAGAAGAAGAAGAAATCTTCGAAGTCCTCTTCATCAAAACCTTCAAGGTCTTCATCTCACTTGAAGAGCAGCTCCAAGAAGGCTCGGGCATTCATTGGCAAGGAAATGGACTCTGAGGCTGAATTTGAGGAAAATGAGGAAGATGAGGAATCTGAGGAGTCAGACTCTGGTGTGGCAAGTCCATCTTCAGCTCTGAGGAGAAGGACCTCTCCAACACCACTTGCGACGGCAATGATGACTATGCTCCCACCTATTTCTTCATGCAAAAGGTGCAAAGGTACTCAAATATCCCTCCTCTGAATCAAGTGAGGATGAATCTGATGAAACCTTAAACACAACTATTCTAAACTTGCTAAGATTGCTGTGAAACTGCAAAAGGCTCTGGAAAGGGTTCAAAACATGCTAGATAAAAGCGATGATATGTTGGGCGAGGAAATGGATCGCACTAAAATTTTGACTGAAAATCTTCAGAGACTTCAGTCCAAGTTTGACAATCTTCAAGGTCATCATAACACTCTCCTATCTGATCATGAGAAGCTTTCTTATGAATTTCTTCAAAGAAAGCAAGATCTTGAGCAGTTAAGAGTGAGTTATGAAGATCTTCAGAAGGAGTGTGATTCATTACTTGCTCAACAAATCAGCGCTACTCAGGAAGAATTTATTCCTCCATGTTTGAAGTGCATTGAATGTGAATCTGCTAATTCTTCACCTGAATGCTCAAATGCTTCCATTGCTGCAAATTCTACAACTATCTCTGCTATCACTAATTCTTCATCTGAGGACATTGCTAGTATCACTGATGATGCAGGGTTGAAGGAATTGTATATGACAGGCATGTACAAAAGCCTCAAAGGGCATCAGGCTCTTTGTGATGTGCTTAAAAAGCATATCCTCAACAGGAACCCTAGGAAAGAGGGTATTGCCTTTGAGAGGAAACTCAATGCTGATGGGACCTACCGGAAACCTGAGGAGTATCCAAAAACCTCATGGGTTGCTGCAAATGGACCTTCAGTGGATCCATCTACTTTATCTGGCTTTACATGTAAATCTTCATATTCTTTTGATGAGTCAATTGACTCCCAACTATAAACTGTTCAAAAATCAGAATGGTGAAGTATTTGCTAGATATGTTGGCACTAACTGCAGGAATAGTTCTCCTATGAAGAAAATCTGGATTCCCAAAAGGTGCCTTGAAAGTCTTCAAGTGAATGTCATCATGACACCACCTGTGAAGAATAGGAACCCCAGATCAAATTCTTCATATGGACCAAATTCTTCATATGGATCCAAGTCCTCATAAGGACCAAATTCCTCGCGTGGATCAAATTCCTCAAAAGGATCAAAGTCCTCATATGAGCATCATCGTGCTAACCCGTCTGTTTCGCAGGGAAGATCTAAGGATTATGGATATGTGCATTATTCTTCACATTATGTTCATAAATCCTCGAAGAACTTCTCTACTTACTCTTATGCTTACCCTAATCCCTCTTATGTGAAACGAACTGGATTGGCATCTATGCCACCTTTCTCTTATGGAGCTCACAGAATGATGAACTATTTGCCACCCCTTCAGATGTGGGTGGTGAAGAAAAAGAACTAATCTCTTATGCAGGGTCAGGTCTCCAGACGAACTTAATCGTCTAAAGAATTTGCTGAGACCTGAATATGTTTGAAAGGACGCAAGCTAATCATGAAGAAATGATTTCTCATTTCTCACGTCCTCATACTGTTTTATCTGTTCTATTGCTTGATGAAATTGATCTGATGAAATTGATATCATATTCTTCACTGATGAAGTATATGACTTTGTAAGTTGCACTAATTCATCTGCAGGATGATCAACCCAAAGCCACTGAGTGGGTCCTCGATAGTGGATGTACAAATCACATGACTGGTGACAGGAGCTTATTGATGGACTCTGCTTTATCTCCATCACATCTGAAGCGTATCACCTACGCTGACAAAGGCAAAAGCAAGGTATTGGGTCTAGGTAAGGTTGCAATCTCAAAGGATCGACACATGGACAAAGTCATGCTTGTTGAGTCCTTAGGGTTCAACCTCATGTCTGTCTCAATGCTTTGTGACCTTGATATGGTTGTTGTCTTTGGCAAGTATCGTTGTGTTGTGATCATGGAAGCTGACAATTCCAAAGTCTTCGAAGGCTTTAGGAGAGGAGATTTGTATATTGTTGATTTCTCTACAGGACCACAACCTGCTACATGTCTACTTGCAAAAGCTTCAGAAGGCTGGCTATGGCATCGACGACTTGGTCATGCTGGGATGAGGAACTTGCACACGCTCGCGAAGAAGAAGCATGTCATTGGCATCGAGGGTGTCAAATTCCTCAAGGACCATTTGTGTGGAGCTTGTGAAGCCAGAAAGATGACCAAGGCCAAGCATCCCTCAAAGACCATCATGACTACCACTCGTCCATTTGAATTACTTCACATGGATCTCTTTGGCCCTACTCACTATGCCATATTTACGAATGCTGCATCTTTATATGGCTTTGTCACTGTTGATGATTATTCTCGATATACATGGGTGCATATCATCACTTACAAAACTGAAGTGCAGGAAGTCTTCAAACGATTTTCCTTGAGGGCTTCAACCAACTTTGGTGTGAAGATCAAGCACATCAGAAGTAACAATGGAACTGAGTTCAAGAACACTGGTCTTGATGACTATCTTGATGAACTTGGTATCACTCATGAGTTATCTGCTCCTTATACTCCTCAGCAGAATGGCGTCGTGGAGCGCAAGAACATGACTCTTGTTGAGATGACTCGCACTATGTTTGATGAGTACAAGACGCCTACTCGCTTCTGGCCTGAGGCAATTGATACTATGTGTCACATCATCAATAGGGTATATCTTCACAAATTCTTCAAGAAAACTGCATATGAACTTCTCACTGACAAGAAACCCAATGTGAGTTATTTCAAAGTCTTCGGTGCTAAATGCTGGATTAGAGATCCTCATGACAGTTCTAAATTCGCAGTGAAAGCACATGAAGGTTTTATGCTCGGTTATCGTAAGGACTCGCACACCTACATAGTCTTCAACACCTATCACCACAAGGTTGTTGAAACTGTAGATGTGCGGTTCGATGAAACTAATGGCTCGCAAAGAGAGCACCTACCTCCCATGACAGATGAAATACCTCCTAAGGAATCTATTAAGTTCAAAGCTACTGAGGATGTCATTCCTACCGAAGAATCTGCTGAAGAAGTTGTTCCAGAACATGAAGAACGTCATGCTGATGCATCTAAGGAAAATGGTGCTGAAGAAAATGCTGATCAAATTCCTCAACGGCAGCCAGTTCATCCTCGCGTTGCAAATGAAGTGCAGATTGAGAAAATCATCAGCGACATCAACATTCCAGGTCCTCTCACACGCTCAAGAGCTTCACATTTATCTAACTTTTGTGGGAACTTTGCTTTTATCTCTATCATAGAGCCCACTAAGATAGATGAAGCATTTCTGGAGCCTGAGTGGATTCAAGCTATGCAATAGGAATTAAATCAATTTGAGCTCAACAACGTCTGTGAACTGGTCAAATGTCCAGATCCTTGCAAGCACAATATCATTGGCACAAAGTGGATCTACCGCAACAAGCAAGATGAAAATGGCCTTGTGGTGAGGAATAAGGCACGACTTGTAGCTCAAGGCTACACATAGGTTTAAGGAATTGATTTCGATGAAACTTTTGCACCTGTTGCTAGACTTGAAGCTATTCGCATATTACTTGCTTATGCTAACCATCATGATATCATCTTATATCAAATGGATGTGAAAAGTGCATTCCTCAATGGTAAGCTTGAGGAAGAAGTATATGTTGCTGAACCCCCAGGTTTTGAAGATCCAAAGCATCCCGACAAAGTCTTCATACTCAATAAGGCCCTCTATGGCCTCAAGCAGGCCCCTCGGGCGTGGTATGGTACTTTGAAGGAATTCCTCATGAAGAAAGGCTTCAAACCCGGTTCACTTGACCCAACTCTTTTCACTAAATCTTATGATGGTGAATTGTTTGTGTGCCAAATATATGTTGATGATATCATTTTCGGTTGTGCTTACCAACGTTACAGTGATGAATTTGCCTATATGATGAGTGAATAATATCAAATGTCTATGATGGGAGAATTGAAATTCTTCTTAGGTCTTCAGATTCGTCAACAACGAAATGGCATATTCATATCTCAGGAGAAATACCTCAAGGATGTACTGAGGAAATTCGGCATGCAAGATTGCAAAGGAGTCAAGATCCCTATGCCCACAAATGGCCATCTATGCACTGATGAAAATGGTATTGACTTTGATCAAAAGGTATACCGCACCATGATTGGCTCTTTGTTGTATTTATGTGCATCTAGGCCAGATATTATGCTTAGTGTTTGCATGTGTGCCCGATTTCAAGCTACACCAAAGGAATCACACCATAAGGTTGTGAAGCATATTCTTCGATATCTAGCTCACACACCAACACTTGGATTATGGTATCCCAAGGGCTTGGCTTTTGATCTCATTGGATATTCAGACTCTGACTATGCTGGTGATCGTGTGGACCGCAAGTCAACATCTGGCACATGCCATTTCCTCGGACGATCTTTGGTCTGTTGGTCCTCGAAGAAATAGAATTGCATATCACTGTCTACTGCTGAAGCTGAGTACATTGCTGCTGGTTCTTGCTGTGCTCAATTGCTATGGATGAAACAAACCCTCAAGGACTACGGCGTCAACATGAAGAATGTACCTCTCTACTGTGACAATGAGAGTGCCATCAAGATTGCTCATAACCCAGTTCAGCACTCAAAGACAAAGAACATTCAGATTCATCATCATTTTCTTCGTGATCATGTGTTGAAGGGCGACATCTCTATTGAGCATGTGAAGACTGAAGAACAGCTAGCCGATATCTTCACTAAGCCCTTGGATGAGAAGAGATTTAGCAAGTTGAGGTGTGATCTAAATATCCTAGAATCTTCGAATGTCCTTTGAAAAGGACACACATCCTAACACTTATGCAAAACTGATGACTTAGATGTGCAACACACAAAGTAACGTTTTTCTTTAATCAGTGAAGACTAACCCTCTAAGTGTGAAGAAATTAACGAAGAATTTGATTCTCAGAACCTACGACAATTGTACGCGGTGTCTAAAATCATCATTCTTATACGGTGGGTCACGCCCCCACAAAAAGTTGAAAATCCTCAATCTGAGTTCTTCCTCACTTTGAAATTCCTTAGTTGTTCTTTTTCTTCAACTTTGCTATGTCTTCACTCTTTTCCGTTGTTTTTCTTTATTGGCTATATATATATATATATATATATATATATATATATATATGTCCTCTACAACATTCACTTATTGCTATTTCTTCAAGTTGCTTGTTCTGCTAAGTGAATGTGATCAGACCCTTCCCCCTCTATGCTAAACTCAACCCAGTCTATTCACAAATTCTTCATGTGCGTTCTATTTGAAACTCGTTCAAAATCTTCATTGTGTCCTTGTCAACTGAAGAAATTGCGAACAGAACTGTAAACTTATCTTATCTGAATTTTTGGCTTTTGCCGCTCAAACCGTTACACATTCCACGATAATACTTATCCTTATTCACCCACGATCGTCACCTCTCAGTACGTGAGTGACACATGTCACGCGAATGAGAAGGCTCAGGGGCACGTTCGTCCAATTTCCTCGGGCGAGCAGTTTTTCACTTCGGCTATAAATACCCCTCTCCCTTCCTCACTTCGTTTTTACTCCACTCGACCTCACTCCCTCACTGGAGCTCTCAAACCCTAGCGCCGCCGCTACTTCCATCATCGCCGGTGAGGAAGAGCTTCACTGCCTCGACCTGGTCGCCGCCGTACTCACACCGGCCGCGGGTTTCTTCACTCCGCCGCCACCGTAGATGTCTTCCTCAGCCAAGTTAGGGCGTGGAAGATCTGAACCGACGAGCTTCAAATCTACACTTCACAGTTCGTCGTGTTCTTCGTCAAGGGTAATTAAAAGTTACTTTTACTGCCTTTGTTGATTCTGATGTTTTCTTCAAATATTTGAAAGGTGTTTATTCCTCAACTCTTCACGCACTAAACATCTCACATATCATCTGCTCTTGATCTGTTTCTCTAAGCAACATTTTTCTTCAAGATTCCTCAATTGTGTGGATTTTCAAATCTGTACAACTCTGGAACCTAAGTCAAAGAACTCTTAGTGAAATTCCACAAGACTCATCCGGTCAAATTCCTCAAACTTGTTCTTTTTGCAAAAACTTCTGAGAATGCATATGACCTCTCCAAATTCTTCGCACCTATACTCTGTTCACAGGTACACATGTCCACTGCTGAATCTCTAGGTTCTCATCAACTTAACTCATTTGTAGCGTTCCTCGAAGAAAAGTTGCATACCTCTTCAGAGAACTCAATAGTTGAAAACCCTCGGCTGAAGAAAATGGCAGATGGCAAGAAACCTCAGAAGGGAGGCAAGAGACTGGAGGTCAACACTGCGTTTGAAATCCCTGAGGATATCTATGAGGATTATTGCGCTCCTGATGAGGCCACACATGGAAAGGAGGACAAAAATCAGCGCAAGGTGCGCATACAAAGGATAGAGAGGAGATGGGCACGGGAATGGAGGGAATATCGCTATGTCACTCCAAAATATATGAAGAAATTTGCTCTTCACCCTCCTTGCCCAAGACCTCCATTGGCACCTGGCCAAGAAGCTGATCCCACTAGCCTCAAGCGCGGTGAGGACTATCCTGATGAATGGGCCAAGCGTCAAGCTAAGTTGGCCAGAGTAGCTAAAGAAGCAGTGAGGAAATTCAACGAAGACTCTGTTGCTGCTGCCACTGCTGAGGCCTCTGCTAGCAAGCCGAAGAAGGCCATGCCTAAGAAGCCCGCACATAAGCCCAGTGCTCCTTCTTCTTCAATGCCCTCATGGCCAAGCTCCTCTGCAATGCCCTCATGGCCAACTTCTGCTAAGCCCTCACGGCCAATTCCTCAAGCTGGACCAGCTCCTTCAAAATCCTCATCTCCTCCTTCAAAGTCCTTAGCACCTGCGCATCTTGCCTCGTGCCAATGGACAACATGCATCTCTATTGCCTCAGGAGCCTCTGCAAGTTCATCAGCTCCTCTGCACTCCTCAACTGGCCCCACTCTACTGAAGACCAAGGCCACTGCAGGACGAGGCACTAGACCAAGTCCTCAAAAGAAGTAGGTCGCCTTCCAAGTACCGTCCGATGACGACGAAGCTGATGATGAAGAACTCGCTGAAATCATCAGAGATAGGCAGCACAGGGCCGCTAGAGCCAAAGGCAGTAATGTGCCATCGATGCTGGATCCAAAGTTGATCCTCGACTTCATTGACTTGTGGCACAAGGACCCCAACACACCTCTGCCTGAGCTGAACCTCACTCCTGGTCAAAGTCATGTGCTGACTCACTTCATTGACGAAGAAAAATGGAAATATGAACAAGGGAGGAAGGTGAAGAAAGCGCAATACAATAAAGAGCATTTTCTGAAGCAAAACTTCTTGAAGCTTTCACCTGAAGAACTTGTAGCTCTGCAATCAGAGATCAAGAAACTGAGTGATGAATTTGATCGCTACTATGCTGACTGGCTTGGAGCCAAAGTCAGATTTGTAAAGATAACTGAAA
The DNA here is from genome assembly GCF_018294505.1 of Triticum aestivum. Classification (NCBI taxonomy): domain Eukaryota; kingdom Viridiplantae; phylum Streptophyta; class Magnoliopsida; order Poales; family Poaceae; genus Triticum; species Triticum aestivum. Next base: position 273,994,141 of record NC_057806.1, read on the forward strand.
AGTTCACTACCAATGTTGCAGCCTCTACGCAACAATAAATTCCTCAGGCTGCAGCATCTGCTCAGCCTACTGAAGAAAATGCCAACACTACTGATGATAATCAGGCTGCTGAAGAAAATACGAGTACCAGGACTGATGACTGCATTCCAGCTGCTAGTGAAACTGCTAGGGCAACCACTAGTGTTGCGCCTGAAGAAATTACCAGGCCAACTGAAGCTTCAGCCGTTGTGCCTGAAGAAATTGCTTATACCAGGGCAACTACATCAGTTGTGCCTAAATAAACAAAACCAATTTCCTCTGCTCCTCCTGCACCTGCACCAAGTCCAATTCTTCCTTTTGCATCAGAAGCTAAGAAGACAAAAGTTGCGGATTGTGCAGTTGTGAAGAAAAGGAAAGCATCAACTTCATCAGACACTTCAGCTCCGAAGAAGATGAAGAAATTGACCAGCTCATTTGAAAATCCAATTGATGATGTTCCAGTCTCAAGCATGCCATCAAAGGATCTTGTTCCTTTTGATGAAGAATACGTGATCCCAAGCGGATCTAATGAAGGCATTCCTTCTGTTGCTTCCTCAGAGCAGTTGGATGAAGAAATTGAAGTGGATGCAATCCATTCAACCCCAGTTGTTTCATTGTCCATGCCTTAGTTTACTGCTGAAGAGGCCGGCGTTGAAGAAATGAGTGGAGAAGATGAGGATGTGGACATTGGGTGCACAACGCTAGTTCTGAATGATGACTTTTGGGAAAGTCGGCACCCCAATTCTCCGTTGTTCACTCCTCTGCAACAAATTCCTTAGTCCCCAGTGACTACTGAAGTTCAAATGGGTTCTGAAGAACCACACCCCACTCCGTCCATCCCTGAAGAGATTCCAGCCACTAGCGCTGATGACATTGCTGCTGAAGAATTGAAGACCACTGAAGAAGAAACTAAAATTCCTCAGCCTGCGGAACCTGAGATCGCGATTCCTGATGTTGTGATGCAATTGACTGACACTCCTCACCCCAAGCCAAAGGATCCTTTCTCGAAGAAGCAAGAATTCAAGGCTGATGACTTCGTCCACGAGCATGTTTTCTTCATAGACTACAACCCCTATGACTCCGCTCGCCTTAGAAGGAAGCACTTCTGGACTGCCAGCCAAGCAAACTTCTATTATTGCTGATGTTCAACAAAGACAAAGTCTTCGACAATGAGCATATTCCTCACATGGACATGGAATCACTCTGCCCCGCTTCACGCCAGTCCTCAGTGTTCTTCATGATGTTGGGTTGCTCAACTTTTGCACCGATATTGTTGATTGGAATGAAGAGCTAATTCTTCAGTTCTATGCGACACTGCACATCACAGGAGAAGCTGAAGATGTGAACACTTGGGTATTGGACTGGATGACAGAGAACACACATTTCAAAGCACCGGCCTCTGAATTACATCATGCCCTGCCTATCAGTCCTCCCTTGAAGGCGCTCGTTTCATCTATCATGAACCTAAACTTACTGCTCACTACATGCAAGTGTTGATGAAGCCGTTGAAGCCTGACCAAGCTCCAAGGACCAAATTCCTCGTGAAGGAATTGTTGTTTGTGCCTAGAACTGCCTATCGCATTCTGACGAAGACATTGAGTCCAATCAAAGGCCACGATTCAAATGATGAAGAAGTTGTTGGCGTCATGAAGAATCTGCTATTCAATATCATACATGGCATTCCTATCAACTACCATGATTTCTTCATGAGTACTCTGGCAAATGTTGCCCTCTCTCCATTTGAGTTGAAGCCTTATGCTCCTTGGATTATGAGATTCCTCAGAACTAGGTCTTCACTCAACTACAAGGTTGATTTTCAGAATCATGTCAGTTACTTGCCCCCCATTGAAGTCCTCAAGCAGACATTCTCCTCATCTAATGAAAAGGGCAAGGCTACTACCATTATTGATGAAGGCATTCGTCCATTGGATGGTCTGTTCCGCAAAGCTGCATCCTACTCCACCAATGATGACTCTGCCACTCATGACTCTGCCGCAAATGCTTCAAAGCAAAATCCTCAAGGCACAGCTCCAAGGGTGATGACTGATCCTGAGCTTCTCCTCGGTCTTCACCAGAAGGTCGATCGCAACCATAAATGGGTTAAGCGTCTATTTAGTTCTATTCTTCACAACATGACTGCCACACACAATGCAGTGAAGAAAAACCATTACTACCTCCATGAAGTCTTCGGTCGCACCTGGGTTGTTTTGTCACATCTGTATGGTGAAGATGATCTGAAGAAAATGGGTTTCAAGCGGGACTTTGAATGGTCTCAGCCACCACCGATGGAGAAATTCAAGAAGACTAAAGTTCCTTCCTTGGTAGCCAGCGCATATTCTTCATCACGCGCGACAGATGAACATGAAGACTTGGACGACACTGCGGCATGCCCTACTTCAACAACGGACCCCAACAATACTCGTGCTCCTTCATCGACTCAGTGATGATATTCTTCAGGGGCGTTAGTCCTCATTTTTCGTCCCTTTTGGTCATTCGATGACAAAGGGGGAGATATTTGAGTTAGTCTTCAAGCGGGTCTACTTATATGCGCGTTTTTTCTAAGTTACAACTCTCGTTCTTTTGAAGACTTTGCTGGATCGAGTTGTAAACTTAAACCTGATGGGGTCTGATACTTTTGTTGTGTTCTTCTGCATGCTTATTCCTCATATATGTTAATGCACGCATGTTGAATTACATCAGTCACCATATTTCATCATGCATTTCAAATTCTTCATATTATATGTTAAATGCATGTATGGATTACAAGATATAGGGGGAGAACTCCATGATTCTACTCTTCAAGTGTGCATTGCTTCAAAAGCTAATTCCTCACTATGCACTTCTTCAGGGGGAGTTCTTCTATATCTTGCAATGAAATTCCTCAATATTAGTATTTACACTTCATATGTTTATCCCCGTTGAAAACTTAACCTATATTGTCATCAATCACCAAAAAGGGGGAGATTGTAAGTGCATCTAGTGCCCCTTAGTGATTTTGGTGTATTGAAGACTTATAGGTTAAGGGACTGATGCGTTTGTGAGTGTACATAGGTCTATAAGTCTATACGGAGTTTGATATTTATAGAGAAAGTCGACCCCTAAAAATGAAGTTCTTCGACTGAAGACTTTGGATTTCTGAAGACTTTGAAAGTGAAGAAATTGTTGTGATCCTGAAGACTTGGTATTCATTCGAGGAACATCAAGCGTGAAAACTTTTGTTTTCGTAGTTTCATTTTCTCTTTCTTGAGTCATAGGAAACACCGTACTGTTAAAGGGGGTCGAGGAAATACTAAGGAAAAGTTTCCAAGTGATGCTCAACTCAAAATCCCGCACCTACTAATCCTTTTGAGTGAAGCCATTGGAAATCTCATACAGTTAAGTCAAATTTCTTCAGTGACAGAGACGAAGCTCTTCTGGTCTCTGAGGAATTTGTTCTGACTGAGGAGTTAGGAATTCGCTAGTGTGAATTGCCTACAAGTGAGGAACATGATAGCCCTGAGGAATTTGTTAGTCAAATTTCTGACCGTTGTTGTGCTACGCGCCAGCTGTCCCAAAATATCCTTCCACCTAACGGTCATATCATTGAAGGGCATTTATGTCTTATCATGCCGGGCTGCTCCCTAGGCTATAAATAGCCGCCCCTCCAACCACTAGCTGGTTGGCTGCTCCGAGAGAAACTGACACTTGTCATTTTAGAGCATTCCATCCTTCGAGGACTTTGAGTGAAAATCATCAAGTGAGGAAAACCCAAACCCAAACACCTTCAAACCCAAAGTGATTGAGCATCACTGAAGAGACTGATCCTGCGGGGATCCGACGCTTGTTACCTTTGAAGACTGTGCATCTTCCGAATGGTTAGGCGCCATGGTCTAGAGCATCCAGGAGGAAATTGTGGATTGCCAAGTGACCGAGTCTGTGAAGGTTTGGAAGTCACCTGAAGACTTACCACGAGTGATTCGGCGAGGTCTGTGTGACCTTAGCTCAAGGGGAATACGGTGAGGACTAAGTGTCCTGAGTTGTGTGTTCAGGACTAGGTGTCCGGGACTGTGTGTCCTCATGTTTAAATACCTAGCCGCCCTAACCAGACGTACAACTGTCACAACAGTTGGAACTGGTCTACCAAATCATTGTCTTCACCGAGCTAACTGGTTCCATTTCCTCATTTCTGTGTTGTGTGCCTGTTCATATCTGTTTGAAGACTTCGACTGAAGACTTCCTCTATTTCCTCAGCTCAATTTCTTTAGTCTGTTTGTCTTCATTATGTTTATCTTGTGTTTACGCTTTCTGTACTCTGTGCTTGTTTTCATTTCATCATGAAGACCATGCTCATGTTTTGTTATGTTTACTTATGAGTACTTATTCCGCTGCAAGTAGTTCTTCTCTTAGGAATTTCCTCGCCCTGAAATTCCTCAATGAAGAATTCATAAAAATCGCCTATTCACTCCCCTCTAATCGACGTAACGCACTTTCATGTACCTTACTAGTACTTCAAGTATGTGCAGAACACGTAAATCAGAATTCCAATGGCACGCTACACAGTGTCTCTCTTTCAGTTCATGAAGCCACATGGCACATGTGGAGGCGTTGTCATGATCTCCTTGTGTGGATTGATCACAGTGACGTGCTCCTGGTTCTAGAAGAATGTACTCGTCCTCTCTCAGGCACACTGGCAGTACAACACAAAGCGAAGATGTGCACGCACGCACTCATTCCCGAGCACACACACGTGGATACACGGTGGGACGCATTTTTGTACGAAGATCCACCCCATGTGATAATTTGACGCGTGTAAATTCCTTCACTTCATTGATGGTCAATTAATACAGCGCATGCAAATAGAGTGGACGTGAGGGAGGGAGTAGTTGAGAAAGACATTACTACTCCACTGCGTGCATGCGAGTAGTTAAATCATGCGTTGCTACTTCCATTGGTCTCCTTCATATGTTCTGCCATTTTTTGACCATATTTTTAAGTAACCTAATATTTATGCATGTCACAAAAAGTGGCACAAAAAAGGGGCCAATAAACCAGGACGCACGCAACATGATCAATTTTTGCCAGGGCTACTGTTGGTGGCCTTTGTATTTAAATATGGACCAAGTGGATTACTAGTACTATCTTTATCTTAGCCTCATAGGGCTCTCCCAGCGCCTAGGCTCGCCTCCCCGCCTCGCCCACCAGGTCCCGCCATGGATAATCCCTTAGATCCCAGGATCCCGCGGGCTGCCCTCTCGCTGTGGCCCACAGCACTACCGCCTTTGAGCGAAACCCACATGTGTTTTAGAGGGGATCCATTTCTCTGAAATCACAGATCGGTGGTGCCTGAGGACATGCCAGGGCTATGATTTAGGTGGTGGGCAGAAAGGGCAAATCGGATCGAGGAAGCGTCGCATCGATTGGAGAGAAGTTCGAAGGAGATGTGCCTAGCGCGGCACAAGGTGGAGGCGCAAGTCGATCTCAGGGGAGAGATGCTGAGGGATGTCAGCATCTAGCAGCGTCACGTTGATTTCGAGCTAGGGCTAATGGCAGAGATCATATTCACAGAGTCAACTGCGGAGGAAAGAACGCGCATGCCTGCGGAATGGCATGAGAAGCTGGTGCAACTGTTCAAATGGGCGGTAGGAGAAGCCAAATCGTGGGACCAGTTGTGGCGGCGCTACTGGGCGTGCATCGTAGGCGAGGTGAGCTGCCCTCCTTCCCCGCCGGCGATGCAGTGACCTACTCGGTTGCTGCTGTAGTGAACTTGCGGTGCCATGGCGGTTTGCAACCATGAAAATCACTCCATCTATATGTATTGTATTCCTGTGAAAATACTTGGTCGGTTGGAAAAAGATGGTAATTGATTTATCACTAGTTTTTGAATGCTTGGTCGTGACAATCACCCGAAGCCACAACCAGAAGTCTCCATCGCATAATACTTATGGTCGGTCGCACCAATAGACGGTCGGTTGGACCCGCGACACGCATCGGCTTGGTCTGACATGTATGACCAGTTACATCACTGACTTGTGGGACTGTATTTGACCAGTAGTACTTGAAATTTGTGTTCCACGAAACTCATCGGGAGCCGTTTCGGGCCTCGAAACCAAAAACGTCAATTAATCTTTAGCTTGTTCCCATCACATTCCAAAATGTACAGTATAATTAAGTGCAAACCTGAACGTGTTCCCACTATGCAGGTTTTAGTACTAGTGCTAGTACTAGGTTATAAAAAGGGGAACTAGTACCTAGCCGAAAATCACTCTACCTCTTCCTCCTCATAAGTCTTTCTTATTCGTCCACCCTTTCCATGGCCGGTGTGTAGAGCTCCAGGTCGAGAACTACTCGTAACAAGGGAGCGGCAACCAAGGCCGTGAAAAAAAGAGGGCTCGTCGCCTCGTAGAGACCTCGAAAGATCTCTCACGAGCAGGCGTGGGCTCCCAGGAGTGCCCTAGCGGCGGAGGTGAGTGCTCCCAGGAGCGCCCTAGCCACGGAGGCGAGGGCTCCTGGGAGCGCCCTAGCCACAGAGGCGAACATGCCGAGCTGGCGGCGCTAGAGTCGTTATCCCTCGACGACAAGCCCGATCAGCTCAATAAGTAGGAGGAGTTCATCGACGGCTTGGTGGAGCTGCTGAAGGAGAGCCTCGACGACATGCCCGCTGAGCTCAATGAGGAGGGGGAGTTGACCGCCGACTTGGTGATGCTACTGAAGAAGAGCATTGCCTCGGATAAGAAGGCGAGTTGTGAAATCCTGCAACTTTAGGAGGACAAGGAGAAGCTCTGCCATGAGCTCAACCTGTTGAAGGAGGAGAACGCCGGCTGGAAGAAGCTGCATGAGAAGAGTAGTTCCTCGATGAATATGCTGCGGGCCCTCGTCATGGAACAAAAGGAGGAGTTGGCGAAGCTCCGCATCGAGCGCCCGACTGCTGTCAAGGTACATAATGCGGCCGTGGAACAGATGATGAAGGCTCGCGTCGAGAAATCCCGCGTCATGGACAGAATGAAGAAGATGGTAGAGGAGATGCACAAGGACATAGAGGGCGTGGAGGCGATGAAGAAGCAGTTACGACTCCGCGGCCAGCAACCCTTCATGTAGTAGACAGCAGCCCCCCAGACTTGTGTGTGTGTATTCCTTCTTTCTTTGGGGAGATAACCTCCCTTCTTCTTTTGATCCTGTGTTTCTTCTTTTGCTTTGGGTGTTTAGCCGCACATGTCACGTTCTCTGTGAGGCATGAATAGAACAATGCTAACGATAAGCAGCGTCGTGGGATCGGTGACTGGCAAATTAGATCTTTTTTATCGCCATATGGCACTGGGCTGCCGTGTTTCGTGTTCCTTCGTCATACTAGTACTCTAGTGGAAAACTTGAGTATACTGCATGGTTCTTTGCTCCTCCTCGGGTCGTCGGCAACATTTATATGAGCAGTCAAATCACAAGGCCCCGCCTTCTAGCAGAATGAGCCATCAAATCACAAAGGCCCTCGCCTCTCGTGAAACCGACCAAGCGAGACTACCCCGCCCTCTAGCCTTTTAAAAAATGTATACTTTTGTATAGTAGTAGTATCGATGGATTGCGCCATGGAGCAAAACTAACAAAATGAAATTAAAGAAAAAAGGTGGTACATATAGAGAGTGATCCTCGCCAAATTATGCATATAGTACTATTAAAAAATCTAGTACGTACTTAAATGGGCTACTAAAGAATTAAATATGTTGTATTAGAACCACTATGAGCAACGACACTGCCACCTTACTCGGACTCCTCGTCCACGTGCTCGACTTCGTCCTTGTCCCTCTTCCTCTTGGCTGATACTTCTTTGCTTGAACCGCACACTTGGCTCTTGCTCTTCATCCAACCCTTGTAGATATTGAAACAAAGGTAGGCATCCATTGCAACATACTGGATGTGGTCTATATCTAGTACATACCACTGCCATGCATGATGATGAAACTTGGGTGGAGGTTTCTTCAGTTTACCATATGAAGGATGAACCATGGCTCCTGCCAGGGTCATAATTGAAGGCTGATCATGGGAGGACACCAGGCCATTCTTCTGGAGGTCGAAGGGATCGCCTACAACGAGGCCTATCCGACCCAGGACTGTTCTGTCGTTCTAAAGTCTATAATAACGAATTTGACTAGGCCGCCCGCGAGGAAGTTCTTAAATTCCTCGCACTCAACGTCTGCATGGCATATGTGGTAGACCAAGCACAAGTTATGCATGCAAACCTGGATCACGGCGGGCTTCATCTTCTCTTCCTCCTTTAGATTCTTCTCTTTGTCCAGGGTTGTGGTGTACTCAACATCTAGCCCAGCGACCCACTCATCATTTGAGTTTTCTAACATGCGTCTGAAGCGAGCATGGCATCCTTTCACTGTCACGGAAGAACGGGTGTAGATGACGTCAAACTCATCGCCGGTGATGGTTTTAACCTTGTACTCACCGCCGATCATGGAGATTTGGGATGCCATGGATTTGGGAGGAGGGTTAGGATTAGTGGAACTACCGTAATGTGAAAGGACGGGACGACTAGGAGCGAACTGCCTTAATTTTAAAGGATGTCCGGGGATGAGTAGGAACGAACTGCTAGCGGTTTTTCGATTGTAAAAATGTTGTGGGGCGTGCGAACGGGAGGGTGGTGGCTTGCCTGGTGGATAAATGGATTCATGCACAGTACTATGGGGGCCTAATTAGATGTCATGTCTACTCAACACCCAATTAAATTGCTTCATGCATCTCCGTGTTCGCACGTCAAGCGTCGGGAAAATTACAAGTGATACGAAGCTTTCCATTCTCCCATGATACAGGCTTCCGAGAGCCCTTGGATCTGAGATCGAATGGTTGCATGGCGTGATTCTAGACCTATGGGTGAATATCCTATCCTGGAGGGTTATTCTGCAAATTTTTAGCAACTTAGCATCCGACCGTTCGATCTCAGATCCAAGGGCTGACAACAGCTTGTATCATGGTCGCGCCTACCACGACCGTCGCCTCGCTCGCACAGTCACACCCTTGGAGATTTAACATGGTGTGTTAGGCTATCTGATGTTGGCATGTCATACATAATCATCACTTAGTCACTCATACAACAAGGTTAGCTATAAGGTTGGCTATAAGAGTATTTTTTTTACTTCTCTCTATCTCTTTCTTCATAGTATTTATTGCATTTGCCAAGGAGTAACCTCTTCCGATGAAATGGTGCTTAGATGAGGTGCTAAGGGCATTAAATGGCTTAGAAACTCAAGTCCCCAATAGGTGCTTAGTTTTTTGTTGCTAAGCTTGCTTCATTTAATTGCTATAGACTCAAAATTTTCTTTTCACCTAGGTACACGCGCTTAGCACCGTTTCTTCCTGGGGTCACCAAACTAGTCTCTCACTTCTTAATTAACTTGCCACATCAGACTTTATGCCTATGTGGCAGGCTTAGCACCTGTACTAGCAAGTACATTAGTGGGCTATAAGCCCGCTTACATGGCATTTTTGCATATGTGGAGGAGAGAGGCAAGGAAAAAGTGGAGGAGTGGGCTCTCATGCAAGAGTCAGCCTCTACATGGTGGAGCACTAGGAGAGGCACCTGTATACTACCATGGAGGTGGTCAGGAATCGGGAGACTCACGCCGGTCATAGCACCACAGTTAAAATGATAATGGCAAGTCAAATCACGGGGGCCCACTGCTACCTCTTGAGCACTGCGTTGGTTTTCCCCAAAGAGGAAGGGAAGATGCAGCAAAGTAGCGTAAGTATTTCCCTCAGTTTTTGAGAACCAAGGTATCAATCCAGTAGGAGGCTACGCGCGGGTCCCTCGTACCTGCACAAAACAAATAAATCCTCGCAACCAACGCGAATAGGGGTTGTCAATCCCTACAAGGCCACTTACGAGAGTAAGATCTGATAGATATGATAAGATAATATTTTTGGTATTTTTGTGATAAAGATGCAAAGTAAAATAAAGGCAAAGGAAAAAAGCAAAGGAAATAACTAAGTAGTAGGAGATTAATATGATAAAGATAGGTCCGGGGGCCATAGGTTTCACTAGTGGCTTCTCTCGAGAGCATAAGTATTCTACGGTGGGTGAACAAATTACTGTTGAGCAATTGATAGAATTGAGCATAGTTATGAGAATATCTAGGTATGATCATGTATATAGGCATCACGTCCGAGACAAGTAGACCGACTCCTGGCTGCATCTACTACTATTACTCCACTCATCGACCGCTATCCAGCATGCATCTAGAGTATTAAGTTAAAAACAGAGTAACGCCTTAAGCAAGATGACATGATGTAGAGGGATAGACTCATGCAATATGATGAAAACCCCATCTTGTTATCCTCGATGGCAACAATACAATACGTGACTTGCTGCCCCAACTGTCACTGGGAAAGGACACCACAAGATTGAACCCAAAGCTAAGCACTTCTCCCATTGCAAGAAAGATCAATCTAGTAGGCCAAACCAAACTGATAATTCAAAGATACTTACAAAGATAACCAATCATACATAAAAGAATTCAGAGAAGATTCAAATATTATTCATAGATAGACTTGATCATAAACCCACAATTCATCGATCTCAACAAACACACCGCAAAAAGAAGATTACATCGAATAGTTCTCCACAAGAGAGGGGAGAACATTGTATTGAGATCCAAAAAGAGAGAAGAATCCATCTAGCTACTAACTATGGACCCGAAGGTCTGAGGTAAACTACTCACACTTCATTGGAGAGGCTATGGTGTTGATGTAGAAGCCCTCCGTGATCGATGCCCCTTCCGGCGGAGCTCCGGAACAGGCCCCAAAATGGGATCTCGTGGATACAGACAGTTGCGGCGGTGGAATTAGGTTTTTGGCTCCATATCTGATTGTTTGGGGGTACGTAGGTATATATAGGAGGAAGGAGTACGTCGGTGGAGCAATAGGGGGCCCACGAGGGTGGAGGGCGCGCCTGGGGGGTAGGCGTGCCCCCTACCTCGTGGCCTCCTCTTTTGTGTCTTGACGCAGGGTCCAAGTCTCCCGGGTCTTGTTTGTTGAGAAAATCACATTCCCGAAGGTTTCATTCCGTTTGGACTCCGTTTGATATTCCTTTTCTTCCAAACCCTAAAACAGGCAAAAAACAGTAATTCTGGGCTGGGCCCCCGGTTAATAGGTTAGTCCCAAAAATAATATAAAAGTGGATAATAAAGCAAAATAATGTCCAAAACAGTAGATAATATAGCAGGGAGCAATCAAATATTATAGATACGTTGGAGACGTATCACCCACCTGTCTAGTAGTAACTCGCTATCAAATCACACAGCCCTACGTTTGCAGCATCCTACTCCCTCATCTTCTCGTGTCTTTGTCGAACCGACTAGGCGGAACTGCCCCGCCTACCGCATGGAAAAAGCCCCGCCCTCGACTTTTAAATAGTACAGTATAATTTCGTATCCATGGATTGCGCCATGGAGCAAAGCCTCAAGAAAACGGTGGTACACATGTACGGAGTATACAGCACGCCCGTCGCGTTCGCGTCGCACCCCATACGACCGCTGGCACGCCGCTCTCCAAATGGAACGTGCGTCATATTGCGTTTGCACACACATGTGGGACCGCAATTGAGAACCGACCATAGGCACACTCCCCGGCCCCGCAAGTCGGGTAAGTTAATAGAAGAGAGAGACGAGCAATAGTACTGGAGCAGTGTTTTACAACCGTTGGTGCCTGGACAATCCTTGCATGACATGGAAGATCGGTTCGTCCATGCATGTGACCAGACTCCAGCAGACACGGCTGGATTGGCTATCATCTACATATCATGCAGGCTGTGTTGTACACGACTGTAGTTCTAATGAGAAATCTAAAAAAAGGTTTCTTGTCATCTCGCAATATTAGGTGCCATGTGCTTCAGATCACTACGAGGGTTAAACAGCGACAACTGAGTTCCTCCAAGGCGCTGGTCATTGGGGGCACATGCACAAAGACTGCTCGGCTGCCATCTAGGTCAAGCCAGCTATGTTAATTAGGACATCTACCGATGGACCCCTTTTCTATGAGTTTATCATTAATTTGAGCTTTCATCCTCGTCTAGTTTGTCCGTCGGGATTCATGTTGTCTCCTTGGGGCAGTGAGGTTATGGTTTCTTGTCATGTGGCATTTTTTCATGTTATATGTTATAATCTGGTGCTTCAGATCAAAATGAGGACAACTGCACCTCCGGGGCATGTGCATGGAGACTTGTCGACAGTCTTTGACGAGGTCAAGCTGGCTCCGGTAGACAAAAGAAAACTACTCCACTATATAGGCAGGAGCCTCCGCGCTTGCTTGCTAGTGTTGCTCTCTTCACATTGTCTTGTCCTCTCCAGATGTAAACACGACAGCGGTGGCCACACTCTCTCTGTTCACCGCTGGTCATAGATCCAGCCGGATCCTCTCCGCTGGGGAAGGTGAGAAGGTGCAATGTTCACGCAGTCGTCCTCGGCAACGACTCTTACCCACTATCGATGTGTCCCGATCAACATGCCTTGCCGTCCTCTCCCACGCACCACCGGCTAGGGAGGGCCTCCGACCCCTTCTTCCTCGCTGTCGTAGTGTGGGCAGATCCGGCCTCCCGCCACCCACCTAGCGACATCCTGGCGACCCTCAGGTATAACTTCCTTCGAAACCGGCCTTGATCTAATTACCGAGCTCATGACGTTGCTGCATTTGTATCTTTTACTATTTCTCAGTCCTACTCGTAGATAGGATCGATCAGCTGTTCGAAAGCCACCTAAATTTTTACTGTTAAGAGGTAAAACTAGTTCATGCCCTCGAATCTAGTACTACTTGGTTCAAACAAGGAAGAAAGGGGGTGGGGGAAGATTTGTTACCTGAATCTAGGACTTGGTCAAAAGAGGAAATAATGGGGGCGAAAAGTAGCAGAGACTGGCTATCCAACTGGTCTCTTGGTCTAATAGGGAAATAAAGGGAAACACAATACAAACTAAATATAAACCAGATCTATTGGTTGAAAAAGGAAAGAAAGTGGGGACTGGGGGACAAGTCAATAGAGTATGTCCATCACTAGATTTGCTAGCCTCACACAGTATAAGGTGGCTATACCGAACAAAAATGGGACCAACGCAGATATCCTGTTCTGATGTTTGTTGCCCTGATCCACTCTTATGTAATGCCACTGGTAAAATGTAGCAGTCGCACTATTAAAAGTAAGGACACGTTAAACCAATGTTGTTTTCAATGTAATGCCTCCAGTAATATGAATCAATGGCACTGTTTGTCATGTCCTGCTAAATTTCCCATTAAGATAAGTTGCTTCTTTTTGTTAGAAATGCAACTGTCCTGGTCCGCCTACTCTCCCATGCCCAAATACCAACTCTATAGCAGTTGTTAATGTAATGTTGCTGGTAAAATGAAGTAATGACACCATTAAAGTAATGCCATATTTAACGGTTGTCATAGTTAATCCTAATGCCCACACTAATATCTAGCAATGCTGTTGCTTTAGAAATTGCTACTATCCTTGTAGGATTGCCATTCAGATAAGGAACATGCTTCTTTTCATTTGATGTATATTTCATCACTTGTTAGTCACCCTCCTTTACACCTTTTTGTGCAAACAGAGATATACATTTCACGCTTGATCTTAGTTGAACTGCACAAATGATATCCAAATTATAGTTGAACATTCCACGAGCTTCACAACAAACCTTGATGTTGCTCAATTTTATTGCAACTAATTAAGAAGAAGCTCTGTGGGTTTAGTTTTCTGATGGAAATGGAACCAGGGCTGGAGCCCTTTTCTTAAAAAAATGAAGAAGCTGCTAGCTCACGGGACATTGCTTCATTTTAGGTGAACTGCACCAAAAGGTCCCATGAATTGAATCATCCATGTTGGTGACTGGTGTCATCCCTTCTATGATGATGTTGACTGCGGATATGGTTCCCAGCACGAGCTATGTTCCTTTTTGGTCTGGCCATTTGCCAAAGATCCTGCATGTTGAGTCTGATCTTGTGCTACTGCTTTGGCACTACCATGATAAAGCATGTTATTATTTTGCACCTTAATCTAGTGGAACTATTAATTTGAGGCAATGTTTTGGCACCACTAGTGCCACTGATTTTTTTATATATCGAAAGAGGGGGTTTCCTCCGATTTTATTAAAGAAACACAACCATAGAGAACCATTATCCGACAAAATCTCAGTGTAAATGGGCAGTTATGCAACTACTACTAGAACAGATTGAGTACTAGTAGGATACAAGTTCGCCACATAAGCTAGGCAGCTAGGGGGATGCAGCACTAGCTCAACCAAGTTTGGATTACAACCCAAATTCTACCAAAAGAGCCTGCTTCAGCATCCCAGTCTAAGCACCCCCGGCCTCCATCCTCGCGATGCATGGTACACCTCGTTTGCCACCTGCTCGACCCTAGTGCCACTGATAAAATGAAATAATAATACATTTAAAATAGAGCGAGTGTCCTCTCTATCACTTCATTTCCAATATAGATAAAGAAAGTTCTTCTCTTTGTTAGTATATGTTTCATCAACTAGTCCCATTGTTAATGTTTAAGCGTTTCTGCAAACTGGGGTGCTTAATTTTAGTTGATCAGCACAAAAATAGAGATTGGAATGTCTCAAGGCCCCTCCTTGTACTACCGATGTACACTGATGTTCATCACTGGCAGAAGGTGTATCGGGGAAACCTGGGTCGATTACCAGTATGAGGCCTACCGTATGAGGCGTCACAGGGACCATCTTGCCCTCGCAGCATGGCATACTAAGATACTATCACAATATTTTCTTGTGTTTATTAGTGTATGTTTCATCAACTAGTGCCACTATAATGTAATCACGCTTTTTCATTATCTGTGTAAACAGGGTTATTCAGCTGCATTTTGGTGGAACTGCGCAAATGTACGGATGGAACAGACATATATGCAGAGTGCGAGGTGTGCCAAGTAAAAATTATCGACACCAACCATGATCCATGCACGCATTGGCATCCACCACCACTAGTGGGATGTGTGGCGCTCTGTGTGGATGGATCTTTCTCGGCAGCAAATCCTCTAACCAAATACTAGTAGCTTATATTGGCAGTCTTCTAGGGAGTACTCTTTTTTGAAAGAAGCACCAATCTATTTTTATTTATTTGTACACAGTGTCACAACTTTGACCCAAAAGTCCAGAGCTATTTTAGGGTGATTGGCATAGTACTCGGAGACTGATTGTAAGCATGATTCTCATTAGCCATCACACTGATTGTAAGCATGAGCAGATGGAAGATTAGGTTAGTGTGAAGCTTACCTTAAACCCTACCGCCGCTGTTGAAATGAGGCGCGCGTCGAGGGGACCATGGAGAGCAGAGGGGAAGTGACGTCGCGCCATCCGGCCTCCTCTTGCGGTGGGAGAACGAATACTCATGTGGCTCCGGCTGGCTCTCCACCCTCACGAATGACACACCGTACTCGACCGATTCGTTATCCTCTGGATGCTCGACCTTTGACCTATACGCTCACCACCTCTGCCTGACTTCCGCCTTAGGCGAATCTGTCTACTCCATTGCCCAGAGGAGATACTTGATGAACTCGAAGGACTACGGCATGACTGCCGCCGAGGAGTACATCATCGCCGTCTCGTTCTTTTGCATACATTGCCACATGGCCCTCACTGTCCTTGAAATCTCCCACTCATCGTCAAACCAAGTAAGGATCTCCTTCAACCTGGCTAACTTTGCCTGGTCACCGCCGGTGATCTGCCCGATTCGCTGCTGCATCCTCTCCATAGATGTCCTTCTGAGAGGTCTGGTGCTAGCTTTGGAAGATGGGAGGAGAGACGGTGGTCTTGCAATACAGAAGAGGGAGAGGCGAGACGGTGGTTTTAGAATGGAGAAGATGGAGAGGATAGGGGGTGGTTTTGCAATGGAGAAGAGGGAGAGGCGAGACAGTGGTTTTGGAATGGAGATGATGGATAGGAGAGGAGGTGGTTTTGCAATGGATAAGAGGCAGAGGAGCATGCGGCAGCGATTTAGGATTGGACGAGAGGGCCGGCATGCTGTGACTGGATCAAAATCAAAATCAATTTACCCTTCAATTAAGAAAGCACCCCCACATTAACTAGTCTCCCTTTTATTCTGGGTCATAATTAACCATGATTTTCACAAATAAAATATATGTTATACGTTGCAAAAGTAATATAATTTGATAGTACAGTCAGATACAAACCAAACGATACAATTTTTGGTGACATGCATTCACATTTTGCTTGTCAAATACAGTACGTGGTCAAACTTTGACCCAAAATACGCAAAAAATACTTCCAAGACCAGCACCACTCCTCTCCTCTTAAACCACCGCCGCTCTTCTCCTGTTCCAATCTAAATCTAGTGCCGCTCCTCTCCTCTTCCATTTCAAAACCACCGGCCCTCCTTTCCTGTTCCAATCCAAAACCAGCGGCGCTCCTCTCCTGTTCTAATCCAAAACTAGCGCCGCCCTCTCATCTTCCATTCGAAAACCACCGCCGGTGAGTGAAGGTGCTGTGGAGAAGTATATCGATGGAGGAGTACAACCGATAAGTGAGGATCGCAGACGGTGACCCTGCGAAGCTAGCTAGGATGTTGGAGATCTAGTCTTGGTTTGACAACAAGGACCAACTAGCGGCGATGGCGACATCCATGGCAAAATATCTGTAACAGAGTGAAAAGGCGGCGATACTCCCGAAGGGAGTCACACCGGAGTACATAGAGCTGCTCCTCTAGGCCATCGAGAAAACAGATTCACCGAAGCCGATCGTGAGGCAGTGGTGGTGGGAGTATCAATCCCAGATGGAGTATCCACCAGAGATTGAAGGATCGAGCATCCACATGGTGCCGTTTGTGAGGGTGTTGTGCCAGACCGAGCCGGTGGAGTCTTCGTCAACCAAACCCAACTACAAGAGGAGAAAAGTAGTTGGCCCGACGATGCTTCCCTGCCATCCTCTCCCTCGCCGTTGACATCGTCTCACGGGGCGGTTGTGTGCCGCCGAGGAATAGGAGGGGACTACCCCCCCCCCAGCCCAATAGTCGGGCAGGTTGTGAATTGTCAGGAGGAGCTTAGGGTTGTCAGTATTTGTAGGTTGTGAATTGTGTTTTGTGTTGTGTATTTTGAGAGTACTTTCAGATATGAATGTCTTTTGAATTTCAGATTTCAAGTATTGAGCATACGAAGTATTTTATGAATTCTAGAGATCTATTTTTAGCACTTAAAAAATGTAGTTTCATTGGAGTATAAAAGTGCAAACAATGTGATTCTCAGAGAAGAAACTGCAAGTTTCAGTTTCAGATAAGAAACTAAAAGTTCAGTTTCAGATAAGAAACTGCAAGTTTCAGAGTAGAGCATTTATATTAACACGCACTTTTCAAATAGGGATAACATCATGTTGGAAGTTTTATTCATGGTCAAAAATGGAACTACCAGCCAGTTCACATCATGCTGATCAACATTCATGCATAGCACATCTTCATATGATGCACAGTCAAAAAGATATGCTATTTTCAAAATGCCCACATAATGTTGAGTGTGCGAAAACAGAGAAAACGAGGGACGAAGCTTTGGCAAGTGTTGGACGTGGTGTGCGTAGATGACAATGGGGACCCACATGTCAATAATGGTAGAGGATAAAAATTGGAGATATTAACCCTGCATCAAGTGGAATCGAACCCAGGTGGAACATCGGTCGGGTAGTGTCACTTGGCCACTGGGCTAGTTCAGTAGTTTCGGTAGAAATAAGGCACTGCCTCAGGTGGCTCGATCTCGTCCTGTGCCTTTGTGCGCTCGCCGCGGCGCTGCTATCTGCCGTTGTGAACATGCTGGACAAACAAGAGGAATCTAGAGACGACTGTACATGGAGAGGCGGATAGTCGGGACCTACCAAGTCTATGGCCCTACGCAAGCAAGTGCCTCGTTGAAAAAATACTTCCTCCTAATGCTATACTGACGTTAGGTCCCATGGGTTGGTTGTCAGTGTCAAAACTGGCAGATCTCGGGTAGGGGGTCCCGAACTGTGCGTCTAGGCCGGATGGTAACAGGAGGCAGGGGACACGATGTTTTACCCAGGTTCGGGCCCTCTTGATGGAGGTAAAACCCTACGTCCTGCTTGATTAATATGGATGATATGGGTAGTACAAGAGTAGATCTACCATGAGATCAGAGAGGCTAAACCCTAGAAGCTAGCCTATGGTATGATTGTATGTTATGATTGTTGTCCTACGGACTAAAACCCTTCGGTTTATATAGACACCGGAGAGGGTTAGGGTTACACAAGGTCGGTTACAAAGGAGGAGATATCCATATCCGTATTGCCTAGCTTGCCTTCCACGCCAAGTAGAGTCCCATCCGGACACGAGACAAAGTCTTCAATCTTGTATCTTCATAGTCTAACAGTCCGGCCAATGGAGATAGTCCAGTTGTCCGGAGACCCCCTAATCCAGGACTCCCTCAGTAGCCCCTGAACTAGGCTTCAATGACGATGAGTCCGAAGCGCAGTATTGTCTTCGGCATTGCAAGGCGGGTTCCTTCTCCGAATACATCACAGAATAATTTGAATACGAGGATAGTGTCCGACCCTGCAAAATAAGTTCCACATTCCATCATAGAGAGAATAATATTTTCGTAGATCTAATTTGCTGGCTTGTTTTGGCAGCATGACGTTACGTCATGGCCCGGTGATTATTTGAACCGTTTCTTTTAACCAGCCTCGCACATAACGCAAGGCAGTTTTTCGGCACGTCTTGTCAAAGCAGAGATTGTGTCCCCTTATTACGGGATTCTCATTAATGCGGTCGTGGGTAACCCAACCATGTCTAGGACTCCTAGATTATAGGCAAGTCCTAAACGGCTATGGAGAGAACGCTTGATATTCACCCTCTTTATAAAGGGACAAGGTTTTCGCTTTTTCCCTCTCGTGCTCAATCGAACCCTTCCCTCGCCTTGAGTTCTAACACCCAAAGCCCGGATTAGGTGCTCCGGATCTTCAATCATGTCCGGATCCAGCCTTCAAGGCCAATGGATGCCCTCCTCCATTGCGGAAGAGGACATTAAGAAGTTGAGGGAGGCTAGATACCTGACCGCCGAGGTTTCGCATCGGTTGCCTGCTCAAGGGCAGATCGTCCCTACTGCCGAACCCAACAAGAACGTTGTGTTCGTCTCCCACTTCCTCCGAGGTCTAGGCCTCACTCTAGATCCCTTTGTCAGGGGTTTGATGTTCTATTACGGGCTAGATTTCCATGATCTAGCTCCAGACTCCTTTCTCCAAATCTCGACATTTATCGTCGTGTGTGAGGCCTTCCTCCGCATTACCCCCACTTTGGCTTGTGGCTCAAGACCTTTGAAGTGAAGCCGAAGGTGATTGAGGGGCAACATGCAGCGTGCGGAGGTGCATCAATAAGCAAGATGGCAGGAGCTCCATGGCCGAAAGGTTCCTTTCCAGAGGTGTCCGAATTATGGCAGCGGAGTGGTTTTACGTCACAGCTCCCAGAAGTGCCAAGTGGGCGGCTGCCCCCGCTTTCCGCTCGGGCCCCCCACCACAACTGATGTCATGGATTAGCAGAGGTCTGAGCTGGGGTCCAGCCAAGGACGTGCCTATACTGCAAAGCCGCATCCGAGATCTCTTCGAGGGAGATTTTAATTTGGTTGCGGTAATACAAGTTATGCTGGTTCGTCAAGTCCAGCCTTGCAAATGCTGGCCCCTTCGCTTGTGGGAGTTCAACCCAGAAGGACCGCGTGCCATTCAAAGTTTCCTCGGCCTGACGAACGAGGAGATGTACAAGTTATTCTTCGAACCTCAAATAGAGTGTCCGGATACTACCGAGGACGTGGGCCTGAGCAGTAACCATGCCGCCGAACAAGTAAGAAATCCTCTAGCCGAACACGCTGTCTTTTATTCATCATGAAGTTATTTCTGAGAGTTCGTTCTGTGACCAGGACTGGCTAACAAAGGCGAAGATGATTAGGTGTTTGGCCCCCTCCCTGAGGGTTTGGAAAATCCGGTATTGGAAAAGATGCTCGAGGTCGCACCTTGCCCGGAGCCCTCGAAGGAAGATACCGGGGGGGGATAATACGGGCGGACGCGGGCCCCCATCGTGCCCGTTCCAACCAAGGGAATGAGCGTTTCCACGAAGGAGGACAACCAGGGGAGGAAAAGGACTGCTTCCGAGGATCCGGAAGCCGAAGCCTCCAAACGGGAGAAAGAAGTCTCCCACAGAGGGTCCTGCCTCGGGGGGTGCTTTTGCCGCACAAAGTCCGCGGGGGGATCAGCCCTCCAACGAGTCGTAAGTGATCCAAGATACTTTAATAGTAAAGGTATGTTGTCTTTTTTCTGAGAAAATAACCACCACATATATCTTGCAGTTCGGGCCTTAGCCCCTCTCAGCTGAGCTCGTCTTCGGGGGATCTTCTTCCGGAGATGATGGAGAACGAAACGCCTCCCCCGGACTCCTCCGCTCAAGAAGCGGGCGACCCTGAAGTGTCGTCATGGAGGGCCTCTCCAGATCCGGTGAGGCCAGAAGATAATCCTGTAGACCCCCGAAGTCCCCAGCGTCCGGCTCCTGAAGAGAGCAGACAAAAGAGTCCGGCACCATCTGGTGTGCGGTTGGACGTTCTGAGGGAGTTGGTGGGGTGAGCGGCCATCTCAGAAGAACACCGTATGCTGATGAGTACGGTGATGGAGAGAATCTCGTCCGCTGAAAGCGGATTACATGAAGCCTTTATGAGTCTACTGACAGGCTTCGAGGTACGTGAGATAATATGTGATAATACTGCACATGTTAGGTGTGTCTTGTGTAGATAGTAGCCCCTGAGACTCTGGTTGTCGACGAGAACGGCGGCGAATAGAGGATCACAATCCCAGGTAATAACCAGACTGCCTTTATGTGCAGGCGGTGGAAGCTTCGGTGGCTAGCCGGACTAGTGGGTTTGCCGAATTAAAATGGCAACTGGATGCGGCGGACGCCGACATCGAGCTTGTTAACAAGCGGCTTGACGAGGCACAGAGTAAGTGTTATTTTATGGTGAATGCCACCTAGTAAAAGCAGCATGATGCCAGTATCTTTAATATGTTGTGACTGCAGATGGAGCTGCTACCGTGGAAACCTTGCGGGCCGAACTTGCCCGAGCCAAAGAACAAGCGAGGATTAGTAATGCGGCTGCTTTGAAGGCGGCCGAAGAGTTGAAAGCCAAGAAGGCCGCACATGGTGAGAGCAAAGAGAAGATGGCCAAGATGGCCGTAGAATTAAAAGACACTGCCGACCGTTGTCGGCTTCTTGAAAAAGAAAACCAAGCGAAGGCAACGAACCTTGAGAAGGCCACGATGGCGGACAAAGACACCCGCTCTGCTATCAGAGCGAAGAAGGAGGAGCTGTGGGAAGCCGGGGATATTGCGGCTGGGAAGCCCTTCATGCTACGGTGGAAGTTCGGAGATCCACGGTATGCCCCTCTGGATCGGCTATGGAGTTCGACAGATATATATATGGACTTGGCGGCGAGCGCTGCCGATGCGGCCAAATACTTCCAAGGTTAAGTAGATCGTGGGGTGGACAAGCTGTTCTGGTCGCAATTCAACGTTCCAGAGCGTCTGCTTCCTTTGACTGATCAGCTAGCTGAATGGGCCGAACTAAATAGGTTGTCCGGACTCGCCATGAGGTCTGTCGTGGATCAGCTATGGCCGGAAAGGCCAAAGCCGAATAGCTATTTTAGCTTAGTGCAGCAGGTCCTTGGTGCGGTGCCGCGCATTGATGCGATGAAGAGGTCGGCGTGCATAGAAGGCTCGCAGATGGCCCTTGCCCGTGTTAAAGCATACTGGGCGGAGATGGACGCTACCACTGTTGCGGCGCAGGGTTCGGCCATAGGCCGAGTGGCTGCCGACCACTATTTCGAGGAGGTTCTCGAGGGTGCTTGTTTGATAGAGGCCCAGTGCTCGAAGAATATTATGTTTGAGTGACATGTATTCCCATTCTAAACACAATGTTTTATGAAATTTTATAAGGCTGTGTTTATACTTTTTCCCGAAAGTAATATGATGCCTCATGTGCGGCCGTTTATGTATACATGTGTATAACCTGAAAGATTGCAGTCGTCGGCTTCAGCCCCCACGCATATAATGCGGAGGTGCTCGCAAAAAACAACGTCTTGGTCCTATTGAGGAGGTGATAGCGCAGCGAACGACGCAACCGGACTATAATGCTTTAACACTTTCACTTGGCCATAGGAGTTTGATAGTGGGGCTACTAGATAGCCCATGGTGTCTCCGCACTCTCCTGATCTCGGGGTGCGTACATGCCTGGCTGGGAAACGGCCCTTCATTAAGGCGGAGGAATTCTAACATCCCTATAGGTCATCGAGTGGTTGACCAGTCTCACGCTATATCATGACAGTAAGTTTTCGGATTTCTCTACCGAGGTGCTCATCCGGATGAACCAGGGCACAATCGCAGTAGTTCTCCTAGTGCTGCCTTAGCCGGTAAAGCGGAACGTAAGGCACCAAAACATAGGAGCCGGGCAAACCCAACATTTGACCAAAGAGAATGATTCAGAGCTGATGCATATAAGGCCAAACTTGTGACGCCGAACACTCCCTAAGGTATTTGGTCTTTATGGTATAAACCGGGCCTAAATAGTGCCCTTTGTAAGAAGCCCCTTGTGTCCAGGTACGTGCATTATTCTAACGTGGCCACATGCCAAGACGTCAGCATCCTTCTCAATTGTGCTGAGAATTTGGTGGATGTGTATCAACAAGAGACAGTAAAAAAGGTTTATGCAGGGTCTTAATCTAAAAAAAATCCTTGGAGCGGGTCCCTGCTGCACATCTGCGCCTGTGTCTCCGTTGTGCCGTATCCTGGACGAGTGTAGCACGATGATCATCTGTAAAAGAGAGGAACTTAGGTGAAAAAGTTGTCGTGCAAAAAGATAGTTTTTAAAGAAACCATGTATAATTCAAGATGAGTAAAAATTGCCACTTGTCTGCGCGCGTTGAGCCCCTTGTATTTGTAATAGGGGTACGACTATTGATCCGGTATGAATTACATATAGCTGTGCCGGACTCGTCTAACCGTGTCCGAGGTCTTGACGACCTGTTAAATGCTTTAGTTCGTCAGGCCGTTTTTAGTGTGCGGCTGCCAAGGCCGCCGCACTCTCTTCGGCGCGCAATGATCACTCAATGTTTCCATTCACTATAATGATGCCACATGGACCGGGCATCTTGAGCGTGAGGGAAGTGTAATGCGGTATTGCATTAAAGCGAGTGAAAGCTTCGCGTCCAAGTAGTGCTTGATAGCCACTTTGGAACGGAGCAATGTGGAAGGTTAAATGTTCGCTACGGAAGTTATCGGGGAAGCCGAATATAACCTTTAGTAGCAGGGAGCCCGTACAATGAGCCCCTGGGCCTGGCATTACTCCTTTAAAGGTAGTATTGCTATGGTGAATTTTTGTTGGGTCTATCCCCATTTCGCGGATTGTGTCCTGGTGTATCAGGTTTAGACTGCTGCCACCGTCCATCAGGACTCGTGTGAAGTGGTATCCGTCAATTATTAGGTCTAATACCAGGGCAGCCCATCCTGCACGCCGGATACTTGCTGAGTAATCACGATGGTCGAAAGTGATCGGTTGAAACGACCAGTGGCAGGACTCCGCGGTGATAGGCCCTTGGGCATATTTTTCTAGGAGTGCCATTTTGTTTCTTCCTTTGATCACGTGTAACATGTTTACTGTTTTGACTTCTGGTGGAAATTCCTTTTGTTCCCCAGTGTCTTGCTTGAGAGGCTCATCCTCGTCTTCGTTTGGTGTATCCTCCCCCTTGTGTACGGCGTTGAGTTTGCCGGACTGCTTGAAGACCCAACAGTCTCTGTGGGTACGATTAGCGGGTTTACCAGGGGTGCTATGGATCTGACATATTTGGTCCAGAATTTTGTTTAGGCTGGACAGTTCATCTCTGACGCCTTTAGAGGGCGGCTTTTGCTGACCCGGCTGAGAGCTTTTGAATCCGGCATTTACTGTCGTGCTCTTCGTGTTGTCTTCTTTATTCCGGCATTTGTTATTGCTGTTGCGCCGTGATTTCCCGTTTCCATCTCTAACTTCAGATGTACTCGGGTCACTGGTGCTGCATCTGGCTAGCCAGCTGTCCTCGCCCGCGCAAAAGCGGTTCATGAGGCTTGTTAATGCTGCCATTGTTCTCGGCTTTTCTTGGCCTAGGTGTCTGGCAAGCCATTCGTCACGGACGCTATGCTTAAAAGCTGCCAAGGCTTCGGCGTCCAGACAGTCGACAATTTGGTTCTTTTTAGTAAGAAACCTGTTCCAAAGTTTTCGGGCTGACTCTCCGGGCTATTGAGTTATATGACTCAAATCGTCCGCGTCCGGAGGTCGGACATAAGTCCCTTGAAAATTTGCCCGAAAAGCATCTTCGAGCTCTTCCCAGCTTCCAATGGAGTTTTTGGGGAGGCTTTTAAGCCAGTGTCGAGCCGGCCCTTTGAGTTTGAGGGGTAAATACTTGATGGCGTGGAGATCATCTCCTCGAACCATGTGGATATGGAGGATATAGTCCTCAATCCAGACCCCAGGGTCTGTTGTTCCGTCGTATGCCTCTATGTTTACGGGTTTGAATCCCTCTGGAAATTCATGGTCCAGCACCTCATCAGTGAAACATAGGGGGTGTACGACACCCCTATATCTGTGTGTACCACATTGTTCGGGTGTTTGTTGTGTTGCATCGTATGCTGGAGCACGCTTGCGTGGTCCACAGATGGATCTGGTTTCGCCGTCCTTTTGATGCGATACCTCGCGTAGACCGCGTATTGGCTTATGTCCGGCGTTGCTTGCCGCTTTATGTTGGCCGTGAGGTCGTCTATCTGGCCAGATGGCTGTTTTAATTTTTGGTTGTGGGGGGTCTAAGGCCTCCTCATCGAATTCAGGTAGCAGCTTCCGCTTTGGGTAGCTCTTGGTGGGGCGATTGCCGCCGTACTTCGCTGCTGTGTTAAGTACTTTGTTCCATCTGATTTGGAGTGTGTCATGCGCAGCCTTGAGCCTTTGCTTCTGCTTTTTCAGACTCCTTACGGTGGCAACAAGCCTTTGACGGGCATTCTGTGGTGCCTGTCCGGTGTTATGTCGTCCGGACTATTATCCTTGATAGAATTGGTTTGTTCGGTTTGATTCTCCGTATTGCCGTGGTCCGGCAGTGTTTCGCCCTACTCCAACGCTGGGTCTGTATGATCGTTGTTTCTGCCGAGGAAAGGTTTGGGGTGGCGCTTGCACCGCCGCTTTGACTGCTTCTCAAGGGAACAGGCCTTCGGTGCGTCCTTCTGTTCCTCGTCGTCGTCTTCTTTTGGTGTGTCCACCATGTATACGTCATATGATGAGGTGGACGTCCAGCGCCCTATGGACAGTTGTTCCTCTTTGCCTCCCGCATCGTTGTCCATACCGTCGATGTCTTCAGAGTCGAGGTCGAGCATGTCGGTTGAGTCATCGACAGTGGCTATTAAGTGGGTGGTGGGTGGGTGACGAATTTCTTCGTCGTCCGCATCCCAATTCCGTTAGCCATCATCTGGCCAGGGCTCTCCTGACAAAGAGAGAGACTTTAGTGAATTCAAAATGTCGCCGAAGGGCGAGTGCTGAAAGATATCTGCGGCGGTGAATTCCATGATCGGCGCCCAATCGGATTCGATTGGCAGGGGCGCGGATGGTTCAGAGTCCGGAAAAGAGTCCGGCACCTTGGAGTCACGGGCTGCGGAGAGGTTTAGGCTGGTGTTCGGCTCGATCGCCGTTGACACTGGAGCCCCTGAGGTGGTGTCTAACCACCCATCCTCAATTGGCGCAGTTGGCTCCGATCTAAGGGTCGGGGCTGATGCACGCGCGACCTCTGGGGTACTGTTCGGTGGCAGAGCTAGGTCATACCCATCGCGACAGTGTGGCGCGCCTGGCTGCGGCTCGAATCCGTCGAAGATCAAGTCTCTGCGGATGTCGGCCATGTCGTTCAAACTTCCCAATCTGACCTGATGGCCAGGGTGTAGCTTTCAATCTGCTTCAGATGGCCAAGTGAATTAGCCCGCAGTGCAAAGCCGCCGAATACGAAGATCTGTCCGGGGAGAAAAGTCTCACCCTGGACCGCATCTGTCGGATTTCGGGTTCTGGCAGACCCTTGAGGTTCGAACACTGGGGTGCGCATGGAGATTTCGCCTCCTACCTCCCTGCACCCCTCCGCCACGCTAGGATCAAAGCTACGAAAAGAACAACACGAGGGACACAGGGTTTATACTGCTTCGGGCCACCGTTGTGGTGTAATACCCTACTCTAGTGTGTGGTGTGGTGGATTGCCTCTTGGGCTGGTAATAATGGGCAGTACAAGGAAGAACAGCCTCGCGAGGGTCTGTTCTTGGCAGGGGCGATGAACTGCTGGGAGAAGTTCAGCCACCTTTCTCTATCTCTCTCTCTCTTTTTACCACCTCTCTACTTGTCGAGCCCTTGGAGGAGACTGAGCCGAACCCTTTGCTACGCGGGTGGCTGGTCCTATTTATAGTGGCCCTGGTCCTCTCCCCAAATATTGAGCGGGAAGGGAGCCAACAATGGCAGGCTAATTTGAAGGGGGACAGCAAGTATCAACTATCCTGACAAAAGTAGTCTTCGCATGCGCAAAGCTCTGGTGATGACGTCGTCTTGGGCTCCACGGTGACCTCCGTCTCGTAGTCCTCCTGGTCTTGGTCTCGTTGCACCGAAACGGCAACCTTTGCCTGATGCCTCGGTACTCCGCGGCTGCGCTTGCCCCCTTTGCACCAAAGAGGAAAGGAGGACGCTGCGCGGGCTGGCACCCGCCTGGCGCCCTGAGTCGTCATGGCTTGCGTCACGGGCACCTCACGAGGTACCCCGCCTTGATCTCTCCGCCTCCTCGCGAGCCAGCCTGACGAGGCCGTGCCTGAGGAAGCTCCGTGTCATTCGCCCCGCGAGGCTTGGCCCCTCGCGAGGGTCTTGGGTTTGTGCTGGTGAAGATGGGCCGCGCTGGGCCCCCCTTTGAGCCACGCCGCAGGCTGCAGGCAGGCAAGTCTGGGGACTCCCGTTCCCAGAACACCGACAGTAGCCCCCGGGCCCAAGGCGCGCCCAGACTTGGCCGTGCAGGGAGGCGGAAGGGCAAGAGCGAAGCGCCGCGGGCCCTAACAGCCTACGGCCTTGGGCGCCGCGTGGTGGTTGATTGGACGTTGGCGTCTCCACTTCCCCTTGGTGCCTCGGCAACCGCACTGATTGGACAAGTCCTTGCATGCAAAGCGGGTCATAATTACCTGCGATCGTGGAGGCCATTGGTTGGCCATCGCCAGCCATAAGTATGGACCGGCGCTCGCCCTTCCAGTTCATCCCCCCTTGCTTCTCCTTTTTCTTCATGGCCCCGTCGAGGAGGTTCTCAGCCGCCGAGAAGGGGAAGGCTTGCCGGGTTGAGCCCGCCTCTCCCCCACCCAAGTGCGGCCGAGGGCGCTCTCGCAAGCATCCTGTGGCCACCGCGGTGGCTCCCCACGACCATGGAAGCGATCTTCAGCACGGCGACGGGCGGATTGCTGCAGCCGGGGGGCGCACTCCGGCTGCGCGCCCCCCAGGCCGCGCGTTCGTGCTGCTGAAGTGCTACCGGAGTTCATCGTGTGGTCGGCGGAGCCAGCTAGCACCCGGCTTCCGCTTCCTCGCTTCCTCCTCGGCGAGCTCCCGGCTGGCGCCCCAGGCGGCCTCTGGCTCCAGGCCGGCGGCTGCTGCTGCCGGGCCTCATGGGTCTCTCTGGAGGCCTCTACGGCCGGGAGCCTGTCCCTGGCCCGCGGTTGGCAGACGTTTGCCTACGCACGTGGCCTGAGCCGCCGGTGCACCCTACACTTCAAGTTCGACGGAGATGCCACCCTCTACGTGAGGGTGTTTGGGGAAGATGGTCGCCGCGCGGGGTGTTGCCCCGAGGGTGACGACCGCGGCTGGGAACCCAGCTCCGGTGATGGTGAAGAGAGCAGTGCTCGCACGGCTGGCGGCGTTCGGGATTCCCCAAGCTTCTCCGGTTCTTCTTCAGGCGGCGACTCCTCTAGCGGTGGCCGCGATCAGCCTCCACGCCGTCGTATCTGCCTGGGGGTGGTGACGCGTCTGCCCGCTGCCGCGCCCTAGTGAAGCGCAAGAGGGAGTCTGCCGGAGCTCCGGAGGCAGCTCGGGCCTTCCCTGCGGGCCGGTGTGAGGCGAGCTGCGCCGGATTTGTTCTTCCTCTTCCCTTTTTCCTGTGTAACAAAGACAATAGTGCGGAGCCCTGCGGGGGCGTGTTTGGGTTATTGCTTGTTAATCATCGTTTTGCTTTCGCTACCATACCTTCCGGCTATGTGCCCGAGCGTGGATAGTTCCCGGCCCCGGCCGTGGGGGGCGACCGACCCAGGCCCTTTGTTTGTGTCGCGGTGCCCGTGGGGCACGGACTGGAGGGGTGCTCCTGTAAGGGGCCCAGGTCGCGAACTCTTTGAGTGACTAGGATAGGAACACTCGCGAGGGCGCCCGGCTCTCCCCCTCGCGAGGCCTTGCATAAGAGAAACCGAGGCAGGAGCCGAAGAACCGCAAGCCAAAGACGGCAACAACTTCAACAAAACTCCAAACGAAGAGGAACAAGCCAACTGCGGAAAGCAAATGAAAAGCTGCGTCCGACACCTAGTCTAGTCTTCGACGTCTTCTCACCAGCGTGGAGCTAAGTGCTTCCACTGGGCGTGGGAGGGAGCCCCAGGGCCTGAGGCCAGCGCTCCTGAGACTCCGGGGCGTGTACAGCCCCAACTCATTATTACGTGAGAGTGTCACGGGTGGCGAGCTTCACAGGCGTTGGCCTTCTTCACAGGCTCCGGGCCTTTTCCGAAACGTGACAGCTTCACAGGCACTCGCCTTGCTTCACAGGCTCCGGGCCTTTTCTAAAACGCGATAGCTTCACAGGCACTCGCCTTGCTTCACAGGCTCCGGGCCTTTTCCAAAGCGCGATAGCTTCACAGGCACTTGCCTTGCTTCACAGGCTCCGGGCCTTTTCCAAAACGCGATAGCTTCACAGGCACTCGCCTTGCTTCACAGGCTCCGGGCCTTTTCAGGGGTAGAACCTTCGGAGGTGTTGGATGTTCCATGCATTCTGGACCGGCACTCCCTCTTGAGTCTCCAAGCACGCGGAGCCGGGCCTGGAAACATGAACAACCTTGAACGGGCCCTCCAACATGGGAGAGAGCTTGTGCAATCCCTCCCTGGAGAGAACCCGCCTGAGCACTAGGTCTCCTACCTCAAGAATCCTGGGGCGGATGTTGCGGCAGTGATATTGCCGCAGTGCTTGTTGGTACCTCGCCGCTCGCAGCGCGGCTTCCCGGCGACGCTCCTCCCCCAGCACGAGGTCCGTCCCCTGCATTGCGCCCTGCCGCGCCTCGTCGAACGCCAGGACCCGCGCGGAGCGACGTCTGACCTCGTGAGGGAGGACTGCTTCTGCTCCGTAGACCAGGAAGAACGCGGTCTCCCCAGTCGGCTTGGTCGCGGTGGTGCTGATGGACCACAACATGGACTGCAGTTTGTCGTACCAACCTCTGCCGCAAGCCTCCAACTTCTTCTTGAACATCCTGGTCTTGAGGACCCTCAGGACCTCTGCGTTGGCTCGCTCGGCCTGGCCGTTGCTCCAGGGGTGCACCACTTAAGCGTAGCATATCTGCGTTCCAAGGTTAGCACAGTATGTTTTGAAGAGGTTACTGGTGAACTACGAACCGTTGTTCGTGATGATGCAATTTGGCACCCCGAACCAGCTCACGATGCCCTTGATGAACTTGACTGCGGAACCTGCAGAATGGTGCGGACAGCCTCCACTTCAGCCCACTTGGTGAATTTGTCCACGGCAACGTAAATGTAGCGGTAGCCCCCTGGCGCCCGAGGAAACGGACCCAAGATGTCGAGCTCCCAGACCGCAAACGGGCACGATAGGGGGATAGTCTGCAAGCCCCCTGCCGGCTGATGGATCTTCTTGGCGTGGAACTGGCAGGCCTCACAAGCCTTCACTAGTTCGACGTCGTCATTGAGCGCGGTGGGCCAGTAAAACCCACTGCGGAACGCCTTGCCAACGAGGGTCCGCGATGACGAATGATGTCCGCAGTCTCCGCCGTGTATATCTTCCAGTAGTTCCTTCCCTTGCTCCCTGGAGATGCAGCGCAGGGATACATCGTTTGGTCGGTTTCGGTAGAGCTCCCCATCTTTGATGCAGTATGCCGTGGCCTGGCGCGCCAATCGCTCTGCTTCCTCCTCCTTCTCCGGCAGGGTCCCTTGCGTTAGGTAGCTCCGGAGCTCCGTGATCCAACATCCCTCCCGAGGTTCCATCATCAGGAGCAGGCGTGCTCCCGAGGCCAGGCCACAAGCCGGAGCTCCTGAGGCAGGTGGCTGAGGGAGCTCCTTCCTAGGCTGAGCCGTGTTCGATAATGACGGTAAGGCTGAAGGCTTGAAGAGCCGCTCCTCGAAAACGCCAGGCTCCTGAGGTAACCGCCTGGACGCACGTCTGGCGATGTCATCGGCTTCCTGATTGGTGCCACGGGGCACATGCTGCAACTCCAACCCCCAGAACTGCTTCTCCATCCTGTGGACCTCTACAAGGTAGGCCTCCATGTGCTCATCCTTCGGCTCGTACACCTTGTTGGAGAAATTGACAAGGAGTTGCGAATCGCCCTTGATGGTGAGGCGTTTCACCCCCAGGGCAGCCGCGGCCTTCATGCCTGCTATTAAGCCTTCGTATTCCGCTATGTTGTTGGAGACCTTCTCGCCTTGCTGGAAGCAAAGCTGCACGGCGTAATAGAGCTTGTCATGGGTGGGCGATATAAGCACCGCCCCAGCCCCTACGCCGTGTCTGGAGAATGCCCCATCGAAGTACGTAACCCAGCCTTCCGGCGCCTCGCTTCCCGGGGACAGGGACCGATCCTCGCCAGCCTTGAGGCCTGGCGCCTCCGTCCATTCTGCCACAAAATATGCCAACGCTGCTCCCTTGATGACTCTGGTCGTGCTAAATTCGAGCTGAAACGCTTGCAGCTCTATGTTCCACTCAGCGACCCTCCCAGCTGAATTGGGGCTCCTGAGCACCCTCTCCAGGGGGTATGACGAGACGACCTTGATGGGGTGACCCTGGAAATAGTGCAGCAGTTTGCGCAAAGCCACCAGTAACGCGAGGAGGAGTTTTTGAGGCATGGGGTACCGTGCTCTTGCATCCCGCAGCACTGTGCTGATGAAGTACACCGGGTGCTCAACAAGGTGGAGTGCGTCAGTGCAGGTGGCTCCCTTCGGAGACGTGGCGCCTCTTGGGGCAATGGGGCCTCCTGAGACTGGCCGTCTGGAAGAGGGGCCTCTTCCACATCTGGTGCGCCCCTCTACGACGGCTGATCCTCCTCGGCCGTGATGGCGGTTTCTGTGGGCCTTCCTTGTCCCTGTTCTGCCTTATCCCAGGCTGCTGCCGCGGTTTTGATCCGGCGCTCCTCTCTGACTGCTACCAAGGCTACGCTGGCGGAGTAGGGAGTGGCGGCGAGGTAGAGCACCAGGGGCTCTTGACGGCGCGGGGCCACTATGACCGGTGGGCTGGTCAGGTATCTCTTGAGATCTTGGAACGCCTTGTCGGCCTCTTTAGTCCACTCGAAGGGCCCCTTTTTCTTCATTAGCTGGAAGAAGGGCAGGGCTCGTTCCCCCAACTTGGAGATGAAGCGCCCTAGCGCGGTCACGCGCCCCATGAGCTTCTGCATTTCTCTGAGGGTCTTTGGCGGGCTCATGTCTTCCACCGCCTTGACCTTCTCCGGGTTAGCCTCGATGCCTCGGTGGGACACGAGGAAACCCAAGAGCTTTCCCGAGGGGACTCCGAACACACACTTCTCTGGGTTGAGCCGTAGGTTCACTGTGTTGAGGCTCGCGAAGGTTTCCTCCAGGTCTTGTATCAAGGTCCTGGCCTCCCGAGATTTTACCATGATGTCATTGACGTAAGCTTCAACATTCTTCCCGAGCAGCGGGCCCAAGGTGATATGCATCAGCCGCTGAAAGGTCGCCCCTGCGTTACGCAGCCCGAATGGCATGCAGGTGTAGCAGTACACCCCGCACGGGGTTAGGAAGGCCGTCTTCTCGACGTCTTCCACCGCCATCTTGATGTGGTGATATTCGGAGAAAGCATCCAGGAAGCACAACAGGTCGCATTCTGCGGTGGAATCAACGATCTGGTCGATGCGGGGGAGCGGGAACGGATCTTGCGGGCACGCTTTGTTGAGGTTGGTGAAGTCGACACACATGCGTTCCTTCCCTCCCTTCTTCGGCACAACGACAGGGTTGGCCAACCAATCTGGGTATCGGACCTCGCGAATGACCCCAGCTGCCTCTAATTTCTGGGTCTCTTGGACGATGAAGGCCTGCTTTTCTGTGGACTGCCGCCTGGCCTTCTGCTTCACAGGGCGCACGTTGGGGCACACGTTGAGGTGATGCTCGATTACGCTCCTGGGGATCCCTGCCAACTGGTTCGGCTCCCAAGCGAATACCTTCTTGTTTGCACGCAAGAACGCGACCAGGGCCTCCTCCTGCTCGGGTTTGAGGTGGGCGCCTATGGTGAAAGTGGCGTTGGTGGACCCGTCCTCATCGACGGGCACCTGCTTGGTTTCTGCCTTGTCCTGGGTGAACAACTGCTTCTTCTTGGCGGGTGCAGCCCCCTTGGGCTCGGGGGCCCCCGAGTCGGCAGGTTGTGCTGACGCTGCTATCCTGAAGACGAGCTTGAGCACCCGCAGAGCGTCACCAACATCCCCGTGCACGGTGAGGTCACCGCTGCTCCCGGGCATCTTCATGAGGTTGTACGCCGGGTGCGTCGCGGCCATGAACTGGGCTAGCGCTGGTTAGCCGAGGATGGCGTTGTAGGGGAGGCCGATGGGGGCGATGTCGAAGTCGACCAGCTCCATGCGGAAGTTGTCGTAGGTGCCGAAGATCACCGGGAGCCGGATCTGCCCCAAGGAGCTGGACGCCCTGCCCCCACCGCCTGAGAAGGGTCGGCTAGGCTGTAACCGTTCCAGGGATATGCAGAGGAGGTTGAAGGCCTCGACTGAGAGCACGCTGAGGCCCGCCCCGCCATCGATAAGAGTTCTGGTGACGGCCACCTGGCAGATGGTGGGGGTGCATAGCATGGGCAGCGCGCCCGAGCCGGCCGAGTTGGAGGGGTGGTCCTTCGGGCTGAAGCTCAGGCCGGTCTCGGGCGCCGCCCGATCTAGGGGACCCCCTGCCGTGTGGAGGCGGCGCTGACCCGGCGGATGAATGGCTTGGCGTGGTCACTTGTAGGCGGCGCCTGTGAGCCGCCCAAGAGGGCCGCGACGACTGGGGGTGCTGGCGTACTGCGATAGGCGAGGAAGAGGTTGTGGGGCTCCGTGGGCGCGCGGGACGAAGAACCAGCTGGAGTGAGCGAGTCAGTTGCGGTGCGGCCGTCTTGCCGCATGGACAGATGCCGCGGCGATGCTTGCCGCTCGTCCCCCGCCGGGCCGGTGGCGGCGTGGACGGCAGGTGACGGGGAACGGCGAGGGCGCCCGCCGACAGGGGCCGTCTGGGCGACGTGGGAAGCAAGGGCGGCCTGGCGCTCCGCGTGGGCCCGACGTGCATCAGACATGGGCGTGATGGTCGGAGGAGAACAGAGCGGTGGAAGACGAACTCTGGCACACCCCCTACCTGGCGCGCCAAATGTCGGATTTCGGGTTCCGGTAGACCCTTGAGGTTCGAACACTGGGGTGTGCGCGGAGATTTCGCCTCCTACCTCCCTGCACCCCTCCGCCACGCTAGGATCAAAGCTACGAAAAGAACAACACGAGGGACACAGGGTTTATACTGGTTCGGGCCACCGTTGTGGTGTAATACCCTACTCCAGTGTGTGGTGTGGTGGATTGCCTCTTGGGTTGATGATAATGGGCAGTACAAGGAAGAACAGCCTCATGAGGGTCTGTTCTTGGCTGGGGCGATGAACTGCTGGGAGAAGTTCAGCCACCTTTCTCTATCTCTCTCTCTCTCTTTTTACCACCTCTCTACTTGTCGAGCCCTGGGAGGAGACTGAGCCGAACCCTTTGCTACGCGGGTGGCTGGTCCTATTTATAGTGGCCCTGGTCCTCTCCCCAAATATTGAGCGGGAAGGGAGCCAACAATGGCGGGCTAATTTGAAGGGGGACAGCAAGTATCAACTATCCTGACAAAAGTAGTCTTCGCCTGCGCAAAGCTCTGGTGATGACGCTGTCTTGGGCTCCACGGTGACCTCCGTCTCGTAGTCCTCCTGGTCTTGGTCTCATTGCACCGAAATGGCAACCTTTGCCTGATGCCTCAGTACTCTGCGGCTGCGCTTGCCCCCTTTGCACCAAAGAGGAAAGGAGGACGCTGCGCGGGCTGGCACCCGCCTGGCGCCCTGAGTCTTCATGGCTTGCGTCACGGGCAACTCGCGAGGTACCCTACCTTGATCTCTCTGCCTCCTCGCGAGCCAGCCTGACGAGGCCGTGCCTGAGGAAGCTCCGTGTCATCCGCCCCGCGAGGCTTGGCCCCTCGCGAGGGTCTTGGGTTTATGCTGGTGAAGATGGGCCGCGCTGGGCCCCCCTTTGAGCCACGCCGAAGGCCGCAGGCGGGCAAGTCTGGGGACCCCCGTTCCCAGAATGCCGACAGCATCGCTATCAAAGATAGTAGGAGCCATCAAGCCTAACGGCGACGACACAGAGGAACTCTCAATGAAAGCACCAATGTCGGTGTCAAAACCGGCGGATCTCGGGTAGGGGGTCCCGAACAGTGCATCTAGGCCGGATGGTAACAGGAGGTAGAGGACACGATGTTTTACCCAGGTTCGGGCCCTCTTGATGCAAGTAAAACCCTACATCCTGCTTGATTAATATTGATGATATGGGCAGTACAAGAGTAGATCTACCACGAGATCAGAGAGGCTAAACCCTAGAAGCTAGCCTATGGTATGATTGTATGTTATGATTGTTGTCCTACGGACTAACACCCTTCGGTTTATATAGACACCGGAGAGGGTTAGGGTTACACAAGGTCGGTTATAAAGAAGGAGATATACATATCCGTATTGCCTAGCTTGCCTTCCACGCCAAGTAGAGTCCCATCCGGACACGAGACGAAGTCTTCAATCTTGTATCTTCATAGTCTAACGGTCCGGCCAATGGAGATAGTCCGGCTGTCCGGAGACCCCCTAATCCAGGACTCCCTCATTGGTCAACATAGTTACATTTTTAGGTGCTTCAATGTAGTTACTGAAGGAGATAAATTTACAACAAAGATTGGGAGCTGGTAGGTATCATTTATTATCAGTGGGGCAGCAAGTATCAGCTGGGTTGTGGGCTGCCCCGTCTAGGCTTTCTTTTTTAACATGCGCAGCCCACGACATGCCGGTTTGTATTTTCTTGAGGGCCGTCACATATCGAACGGCCTATGCACCTCCCATCCGAGGTTTTATTTTTCCTGGAACATTGGCAGCCCAACTTATGTTTTTTTTTGAAGAAAACACAGAGGTCTGTTCTATTTTTCTATATAAGAATAGGAACGCCTGGTCCAACTTATGTTTCCCTTCTAACTATATTATATATATTTAAATTATTTTATATGTTATTATATATTATTGTTATTTTCATCATATATTTAATATATACTTACATATATAAGAAAACAATATCCCTCATCTTATTAACTTATAAAAATAATTTCTTAACAATAAAATCCTGGATTTTTTTTACATTAAGGCAATGAAAATCCTGGTGATTGTGTACAAAAGCTTGGTAAGATTTAAGGACCAATGTAATAATAAATCACTTATTATTCAAATATATTTATAACAAAATGCTCAGCCCATGTTTATTTTTTGATAACATTGCTACACCCAACCCAACATTATAATTAGAACCAGCCCAGCAAAATCGTGTATTCGAGAAAGTGCAAATGGCCTGTAATTTATTAGGAAAAAATAAATGGGCCGCACGGACGCTACATTATTTGTTCACCCAGCCCAGCAAATGGACTGTAATTCTCAACAAAAAGAGATCAAATTGACTATAAATTCTAAAAAAATGGGTTGAATATGCGCCACATTTTTGGAGGCTGGAATGTGGGCCAATAGGTTGAAGCCAACGCAAATCGTTGTCAACTTAGTCAACAAATGATTCTGTCATTGTTAGCCGTTGGATTTACATCCAACGACCGGCATCCATCTTCAATCTCTCGTCTTCTTCCTCCAGTGCCGCCAAGACCACCTGCTCCCGCCTCTTGCTGCTAGCAGCTCTGCTTAGCATGCTTCGCTGTGAAGCGCTACCCTACCGCCGGCCAGGCCATCCCTCCACCCCTCCACACCTCATGTTCTTCTCAACCGACTACCAAACCACTCCGCACCAGAACCAGTTAACCCTCGCACACCTCTCCGTCTACGACTCTACTCCCGTGTCTTCCCATCTCCGGCTCCTTGCTATCCGGGGCCTCACCCTTGTCCACCACCTTGGATGCGCTCGGCGCGGCATGGTCAACACAAAAAATGAATACTCCCCCTGCTAGCTGGGAACCACCATAGTGGGAGGCTGACTTGTGGGCCTACTAAGTTGACGGGGATGGAGGGCTTTGTCAACTTAGTCAATATGAACGATTCTAGCTCAAGTGACTATACGATGTCCATCCAACGACCGTAGTGCTTCTTCAACCTCTAGTATTCTTCCTCCAGCCGCCCAAACCAGCGCCGGTCGTGTCGCGTGCTCCTGCCTCCCGTGGCCGGCTGTGTTGCTGGGGAGGCCTTGCTGCCCCCTACTACTCCCACCGCTGGCCAGGCCCTACAGCGACGGCAGCCTCACACCGCAGCCGAACCAGTGAACCCTCATGCTCCTCTTCGTGTGGGCATCCACTGCCGCGTCTTCCCCGACTCCACATCGTCCCATTCCTAGGCCTAGCCATCGTCCACTGCCTTGGTGCTCTCGGCGCGGCGTGGTCAATGTGGTCAAGGAACGACTTCCATCAAAAGACTACTATATGTGGAGAGGCTAATAGTTGGGTCCACGGCCGCAGCAAGGAAGTGCCTCCTTATTACGCGGAAAATAATGATTCATCCACCTGACAGCAGGGACTCACCAAACGGGCCACTGTATTTCAAGAAAAAAATGTTTCCCACCTGACTGCTCGGACCCACCAGCTACATCTTCGCATGCAAGAAAGTGCCTCCTTATCCTCCCTGACAGTCGGGACCCACCTGGTCGAAGCATACGTAGTGTTGTCATTCTTGTCGCGAACATGTACGTACATACGATCGGTCTGTCTGCAGGCTGCAGCGATGAACCGTGGCCGAGTAAGGAAGGGCACGTGTCATAGTAGAGGCGCGCACGTAGCATGTGACGCAGTCCCATTAATTTCGTGTACACGTACGTACAACCAGGGTGCAAGAAAGTAAATACGACCACATACGTACATACGGGCGGGATCTCGCACGCCTACTCGCATATACGTACGGCCAGGGCTCGTGTACATGGCTGGGTCGGAATGGAGAAACTGCATCGTCGTGTTCATCAGAAGGCAACAGAATGCGTTGTGTTCATCAAGAGCCAACCGGCTCGGATGGAATAGCCAAGCAAAACGAGGCCTGGCGTACCACAGAATGGAGGAAACGGCCTTGTGTTCGACCGGCCATAGTCAAAACAGGATCATGTTCATTGGGAGGGGTCTGGCGTACCGCAAAACGGAGGAAACATAATTCTCTTGGACCCCCTACGGTCGAAACGGGGTCTTGTCGATCAGGAGGGGTGTAGCGTACCGCAAAACGGAGGAAACGGACTTGTGTTGGAGTGCTATGGTCGAAACGGGGGTCCTGTTCATCGGGAGGGGTGTGGCGTACTGCAAAACGGGACTCCACGGGCTATTTTTCATCTCCACCATCAATCTCCTCCAGCCTCCACGGGCTACTATTCACCCACCGTTGACCTCCTCCAGCCTCCATCTGCGACTGTTCATCCACGGGCTCCTGTTCATCTAGCCTCCACTGCTCCTCCACCGGCTACTATTCAACCAGCCCTCTCCACGGGGTCCTATTCAACCACCCCTCCATGGGCTACTATTCATCCAGCCCTCCACCGGCTACTGTTCAACCAGCCCTCCACGGGGTCCTGTTCATCCAGCCCTCCATGGGTCTTGTTCATCCACCCCAACCGGCTTGATCGGAGTCATGCTCATCCAGCGGCAACGGCCTCTACTACCACAGGGTCCGCTGAAGGAAATATGCCCTAGAGGCAATAATAAAGTTGTTATTTTATATTTCCTTATTGATGGTAAATGTTTATTATTCATACTAGAATTGTATTGATCAGAAACATAAATACATGTGTGAATACATAGACAAACACTTTGCCCTAGCTAGTGAGCCTCTATGTGACTAGCTCGTTGATCAAAGATGGTTAAGGTTTCCTAACCATGAACATTAGTTGTCATTTGATAATGGGATCACATCTTTAGGAGAATGATGTGATGGACAAGACCCATTCGTTAGCTTAGCATTATGATCGTTCAGTTTTATTGCTATTGCTTTCTTCATGTCAAATACATATTCCTTCGACTATGAGATCATTCAACTACCGAATACCGGAGGAATACCTTGTGTGCTATCAAACGTCACAACGTAACTGGGTGATTATAAAGATGCTGTACAGGTATCTCCGAAGGTGTTTTGTTGGGTTGGCGTGAATCGAGATTAGGATTTGTCACTCCGAGTATCGGAGAGGTATCTCTGAGCCCTCTCGGTAATACGTATTATGGAACAAGTAAAGAGTCTTGCCGGTAATGATATTGAACTAGGTATGAAGATACCGACGATCGAATCTCGGGCAAGTAACATACCGATGAACAAAGGGAATTACATATGTTGTCATAAGGTTCAACCAATAAAGATCTTCGTAGAATATGTAGGAGCCAATATGGGCATCCAGGTTCCGCTATTGGTTATTAACCGGAGAGGTGTCTCGGTCATGTCTTCATAGTTCTCGAACCCATAGGGTCCGCACGCTTAACATTCGTTGACGATACAGTACTGTATGAGTTATGTATGTTGGTGACCGAATGTTTTTTGGAGTCCCGGATGAAATCACGGACATGACGAGGAGCTCCGGAATGGTTCGGAGGTAAAGATTGATAGATAGGATGATATGGTTCGGCCAAGGGGTGAAGCCCACGACGCTTTAGGTCCGTGCAGAAGGAGTTTTGCAGAGGCCAAGGGGCCAAACGCCAGAGGCCCTGGCGTCTGGCCCTGGGCCAGATTCCGAGGCCCATGGCGCCTAGGCCAGACGCCAAGGACTATGGCATCTGGTCCTGGAAGTCCGAGAAGGACTCTTCCTTGCGGGCAAAACCGACTTTGAGGAGGCTTTTACTCCAAGTTTCGACCCCAGGGCTCAACATATAAATAGAGGGGCAGGGCTAGCGCCTAGAACACATCAAGAATCACCAAGCTGTGAGCCGACAACCCCGTCCCCTCTAGTTTATCCTCCATCATAGTTTCCATTGTGCTTGGTGAAGCCCTGTGGAGATTGTTCATCACCAACACCGTCACCATGCCGTCGTGCTGCCAGAACTCATCTACTACTTCGCCCGTCTTGCTGGATCAAGAAGGCGAGGACGTCATCAAGCTGAACGTGGAGGTGTCGTACGTTCGGTACTTGAACGAAACGGATCGTGAAGTTGTACGACTACATCAACCGCATTGATAAACGCTTCCGCTTTGCGATCTTCAAGGGTATGAAGATGCTCTCCCCCTCTCGTTGCTATGCATCTCCTAGATAGATCTTGCGTGAGGTAGGATTTTTTTTGAAATTGCATGCTACGTTCCCCAACAGTGGCATCCGAGCCAGGTCTATGCGTAGATGATATGCACGAGTAGAACACAAAGAGTTGTCGGCGGTGATCGTCATACTACTTACCACCAACGTCTTATTTTGATTCGGCGGTATTGTTGGATGAAGCGGCCCGGACCAACCTTACATGACCACGTTCATGAGACCGGTTCCACCGACAAACATGCAACTAATTTTGCATAAAGGTGGCTGGCGGGTGTCTATTTCTCCAACTTTAGTTGAATCGAATTTGACTGCGGCCGGTCCTTGTTGAAGGTTAAAACAACAAACTTGATAAATAACCGTAGTGGTTTTGATGCGTAGGTAAGAACGGTTCTTGTTAGAAGCCCGTAGCAGCCACGTAAAACTTGCAACAACAAAGTAGAGGACGTCTAACTTGTTTTTTCAGGGCATGTTGTGATGTGATATGGTCAAGACATGATGTGATAAACGTTATTGTATGAGATGATCATGTTTTGTAAAAGTTACTGGCAACCAACAGGAGCCTTATGGTTGTCTCTTTATTGTATGAAATGCAAACACCATGTAATTGCTTTACTTTATCACTGTGTGTTAGCAATAGTTATAGAAGCAACAGTTAGTGAGACGACCACGACGCTACGATGGAGATCAAGGTGTCATGCCAGTGACGATGGAGATCATGACGGTGCTTTGTAGATGGGGATCAAAGGCACAAGATGATGATGGACATATCATGTCACATATTTTGATTGCATATGATGTTTATCTTTTATGCATCTTATTTTGCTTAGTACGACGGTAGCATTATAAGATGATCCCTCACTAAAATTTCAAGGTATTAGTGTTCTCCCTGAGTATGCACCATTGTGAAAGTTTTTCATTTCGATACACCACATTATGATCGGGTGTGATGGACTCTATGTTCACATACAACGGGTGCAAGACAGTTTTGCACATGCGGAATACTCGGGTTAAACTTGACGAGCCTGGCATGTACAGACATGACCTTGGAACACTGGAGACCGAAAGGTCGAACGTGAATCATATAGTAGATATGATCAACATAGAGATGTTCACCATTGATGACTACTCCATCTCACGTGATGATCAAACAAGGTTTAGTTGATTTGGATCACGTACCATTTAGATGACTTGAGGGATGTCTATCTAAGTGGGAGTTCTTAAGTAATATGATTAATTGAACTTTAATTTATCAAGAACTTAGTCCTGATAGTATTTGCAAATTATGTTGTAGATCAATAGCTCGTGTTGTAGCTCCCCTATGTTTTTGGTATGTTCCTAGAGAAAAACTAAGTTCAAAGATGATAGTAGAAATGATGCGGACCGGGTCAGTGATCTGAGGATTATCCTCATTGCTGCACAGAAGAATTATGTCCTTGATGCACCGCTAGGTGACAGGCCTATTGCAGGAGCAGATGTAGACGATATGAACATTTGACAAGCTTGGTATGATGACTACTTGATAGTTTAGTGTGCCATGCTTTACGGCTTAGAACCGGGACTTCAAAAATATTTTGAACGCCCTAAAGCATATGAGATGTTCCAAGAGCTGAAATCGGTATTTCAGACTCATGCCCGTGTCGAGATGTATGAGACCTCTGACAAATA
This sequence comes from Triticum aestivum, assembly GCF_018294505.1. Taxonomy (NCBI): domain Eukaryota; kingdom Viridiplantae; phylum Streptophyta; class Magnoliopsida; order Poales; family Poaceae; genus Triticum; species Triticum aestivum. Next base: position 274,035,561 of record NC_057806.1, read on the forward strand.
CTTTTCCTACAAGATGGAGGAGAATAGCTCAGCTAGTGAGCATGTGCTCAGAATGTCTGGGTACTACAATCACTTGAATCAAGTGGGAGTTAATCTTCCTGATAAGATAGTGATTGACAGAGTTCTCTAGTCACTATCACCAAGTTACTAGAACTTCGTGATGAACTACAATATGCAAGGGATGACGAAAATGATTCCCAAGCTCTTCACGATGCTGAAATCAGTGAAGGTAGAAATCAAGAAAGAGCATCAAGTGTTGATGGTTAACAAGACCGCTAGTTTATAGAAAAGGGCAAGTGAAGGAGAGGGAACTTCAAGAAGAATGGCAAGCAAGTTTCCACTCCTATGAAGAATCCCAAAGCTGTACCCAAGCCTAAAACTGAGTGCTTCTACTACGAAAGAAATGGTCACTGGAAGTGGAACTGCCCCAAACATTTGGCGGATAAGAAGGATGACAAAGTGAACAAGTATATTTGATATACAGATTATTGATGTGTACCATACTAGTGTTCATAGTAGCACCTGGGTATTTGATACTAGTTCAGTTGCTAAGATTAGTAACTGGAAACAGGAGTTACAAAATGAACAGAGACTAGTTAAGGGCGAGGTGACGATGTGTGTTGGAAGTGATTCCAAGGTTGATAAGATCACCATCGCACACTCCCTCTACCTTTGGGATTAGTATTGAACCTAAATAAATGTTATTTGGTGTTTGCGTTGAGCATGAATATGATTGGATCATGTTTATTGCAATACGGTTATTCATTTAAGTCAGAGAATAATTGTTGTTCTGTTTACATGAATAAAACCTTCTATGGTCATACACCCAGTGTAAATGGTTTATTGTATCTTGATCGTAGTGATACACATATTCATAATATTGATGCCAAAAGATGCAAAGTTGATAATGATAATGCAACATATTTGTGGCACTGCCATTTAGGTCACAATAGTGTAAAGCGCATGAAGAAACTCCATGCAGATGGGCTTTTTGGAATCACTTGATTACGAATCATTTGATACTTGTGAACCATGCCTCATGGGCAAGATGACTAAAACTCCATTCTCCGGAACAATGGGCGAGCCAATGACTTATTGGAAATAATACATACCGACATATGCGATCCGATGAGTATTGAGGCACGCGACGGGTATCATTATTTCCTGACCTTCACAGATGATTTAAGTATATATGGGTATATTTACTTAATGAAACACAAGTCTAAAACATTTGAAAAGTTCAAAGAGTTTCAGAGGGAAGTGGAGAATCATCGTAACAAGAAAAATAAAGTTTCTATGACCTGATCGCGGAGGCAAATATTTGAGTTACGAGTTTGGGCTTCATTTAAAACAATGTGGAATAGTTTCACAACTCACGCCACCTGGAACACCATAGCGAATGGTGTGTCCGAACTTTGTAACCGTACTTTATTGGATATGGTGCGTTCTATGATGTCTCTTACCGATTTGCCTTTATCATTTTGGGGTTATGCATTAGAGACAACTGCATTCACGTTAAATAGGGCACCATCTAAATCCGTTGAGACGACACCGTATGAACTATGGTTTGGCAAGAAACCTAAGCTGTGGTTTCTTAAAGTTTGGGGTTGAGACACTTATGTCAAAATGCTTCAGCCTGATAAGCTCAAACCCAAATCGGAGAAGTGCGTCTTCATAGGATACCCAAAGGAAACAATTGGGTACACCTTCTACCACAGATCCGAAGGCAAGATCTTTTCTAGAGAAGGAGTTTCTCTCGAAGGAAGTGAGTGGGAGGAAAGTAGAACTTGATGAGGTAATCGTACCTTCTCTTGTATTGGAAAGTAGCACATCAAAGAAATCTATTCCCGTGATGCCTACGCCAACTAGAGAGGAATCTAATGATGATGATCTAGAAACTTCAGATCAAGTTACTACTGGACCTCGTAGGTCGAATAGAGCATGTTCCACACCAGAGTGGTACGGTAATCCTTTTCTGGAAGTTATGTTACCAGACCATGGCGAACCTACGAACTATGAAGAAGTTATGATCAGCCCAGATTCCGATAGATGGCTTGAGGCCATGAAATCTGAGATAGGATCCATGTACGAGAAAAAAGTGTGGACTTTGGTGGACTTGCCCGATGATCGGCAAGCCATTGAGAATAAATGGATCTTCAAGAAGAATACTACGCTGATGGTTATGTCACTATCTACAAAGCTCGAATTGTGACGAAAGTGTTTTCGACAAGTTCAAGGAGTTGATTACGATGAGACTTTTCTCACCCCTAGCGATGCTTAAGTCTGTCTGAATCATTTTATAAATTGCTAGATTTTATGATTATGAAATCTGGCAAATGGATGTCAAAATTGCATTCCTTAATAGATTTCTTAAAGAAGAGTTGTATATGATGCAACCAGAAGGTTTTTTCGATCCTAAAGGTGCTAACAAAGTGTGTAAGCTCCAGCGATCCATCTATGGACTGGTGCAAGCATCTCGGAGTTGGAATATACGCTTTGATGAGGTGATGAAAGCATATGGTTTTATACAGACTTACGGTGAAGCCTGTATTTACAAGAAAGTGAGTGGGAGCTCGGTAGCATTTCCGATATTATATGTGGATGACATATTGCTGATTGGAAATGATATAGAATTTCTGGATAGCATAAAAGGATACTTGAATAAGAATTTTTCAATGAAAAACCTCGGTGAAGCTGCTTACATATTGGGCATCAAGATCTATAGAAATAGATCAAAACGCTTGATAATATTTTTCAATGAGTACATACCTTGACAAGATATTGAAGTAGTTCAAAATGGCATAGTCAAAGAAGGAGTTCTTGCCTGTGTTGCAAGGTGTGAAATTGAGTAAGACTCAAAACCCTACCATGACAGAAAATAGAAAGAGAATGAAAGTCACTCCCTATGGCTCGGCCATAGGTTCTATAAAGTATGCTATGTTGTGTACCAGGCCTATTGTGTACCTTGCCATGACTTTGGCAAGGGGGTACAATAGTGATCCAAGAGTGCATCACTATACATCGGTCAAAGTTATCCTTAGTTACCTAAGAGGACCAAGGAAATATTTCTCGGTTATGGAGGTGATAAAGAGTTCGTCGTAAAGAGTTACATCGATGCAAGCTTTTACACCAATCCAGATGACTCTGAATCTCAATCTAGATACGTATTGAAAGTGGGAGCAATTAGCTAGATTAGCTCCATGCAAAGCATTGTAGACATAAAAATTTGCAAAATACATACGGATCTGAATGTGGCAGACCCGTTGACTAAACTTCTCTCACAAGCAAAACATGATCACACCTTAGTACTATTTGGGTGTTAATCACATAGCGATGTGAACTAGATTATTAACTCTAGTAAACCCTTTGGGTGTTGGTCACATGGTGATGTGAAGTATGGGTGTTAATCACATAAAGATATGAACTATTGATGTTAAATCACATGGCGATGTGAACTAGATTATTGACTCTAGTGCAAATGGGAGACTAAAGGAAATATGCCCTATAGGCAATAATAAAGTTGTTATTTTATATTTCCTTATTCATGATAAATGTTTATTATTCATGCTAGAATTGTATTGATCGGAAACCTAAATACATGTGTGAATACATAGACAAACACTCTATCCCTAGTGATCCTCTACTTGACTAGCTCGTTGATCAAAGATGGTTAAGGTTTCCGAACCATGGACACGAGTTGTCATTTGATAACGAGATCACATCATTAGGAGAATGATGTGATGGACAAGACCCATTCATTAGCTTAGCAATATGACTGTTCAGTTTTATTTCTATTGCTTTCTTCATGTCAAATACATATTCCTTCGATGATGAGATCATGCAAGTACCGAATACCGGAGGAATACCTTGTGTGCTATCAAACTTCACAATGTAATTGGGTGATTATAAAGATGCTCTACAGGTATCTCCGAAGGTGTTTTGTTGGGTTGGCGTGAATCGAGATTAGGATTTGTCACTCCGAGTATCAGAGAGGTATCTTTGAGCCCTCTCGGTAATACACATCATAAGCTTGCAAGCAAATGACTAAGGAGTTAGTCATGAGGTGATGTATTACGGAACGAGTAAAGAGTCTTGCCGGTAACGAAATTGAATTAGGTACGAAGATACCGACGATCGAATCTCGGGCAGGTAACATACCAATGAACAAAGGGAATTATGTATGTTGTCATAAGGTTCAACCGATAAAGTGAAGGAAATATGCCCTATAGGCAATAATAAAGTTGTTATTTATATTTCCTTATATCATGATAAATTTTTATTATTCATGCTAGAATTTTATTAACCGGAAACTTAGTACATGTGTGAATACATAGACAAACAGAGTGTCACTAGTATGCCTTTACTTGACTAGCTCGTTAATCAAAGATGGTTAAGTTTCCTAGCCATAGCCATGAGTTGTCATTTGATGAACGGGATCACATCATTAGAGAATGATGTGATTGACTTGACCCATCCGTTAGCTTAGCACTATGATCGTTTAGTTTATTACTATTGCTTTCTCCATAACTTATACATGTTCCAATGACTATGAGATTACGCAACTCCCGAATACTGGAGGAACACTTAGTGTGCTATCAAACGTCACAACGTAACTGGGTTATTATAAAGATGCTCTACAGGTGTCTCCGATGGTGTTTGTTGAGTTGGCATAGATCAAGATTAGGATTTGTCACTCCGATTGTCAGAGAGGTATCTCTGGGCCCTCTCGGTAATGCACATCACTATAAGCCTTGCAAGCAATGTGACTAATGAGTTAGTTGCAGGATGTTGCATTACGGAACGAGTAAAGAGACTTGTCGGTAACGAGATTGAACTAGGTATGATGATACCGACGATCGATTCTCGGGCAAGTAACATACCGATGACAAACGGAACAAATGTATGTTGTTATGCGGTTTGACCAATAAAGATCTTCATAGAATATGTAGGAACCAATATGAGCATCCAGGTTCCGCTATTGGTTATTGACCGGTAATGAGTCTCGGTCATGTCTACATAGTTCTCGAACCCATAGCGTCCACACGCTTAACATTTGATAATGATATGTATTATGAGTTATGTGATTTGATGTACCGAAGAAAGTTCTAAGTCCCGGATTTGATCACGGACATGAAGAGGAGTCTCAAAATGGTCGAGACATAAAGATTGATATATTGGAAGGCTATGTTTGGACACCGGAAAGGTTTCGGATAGGTTCGGGCATTTTCCGGAGTACCGGGGGGTTACCGGAACCCCCCCGGGAGTTAATGGGCCTTAATGGGCCATGGTGGGAGAGAGTAGGAGGAGGCCAAGTGGGAGGCGCGCCCCCCCAAGCCCAATCCGAATTGGAAGGGGGGTCGGCCCCCCTTTCCTTCTCTCCCTCTCCCTCTTCCTTCTTCTCCTACTCCAACTAGGAAAGGGGGAACCTACTCCTACTAGGAGTAGGAATCCCCCCTTAAGGCGCGCCATAGGAGGCCGGCCCTCCCCTCCTCCACTACTTTATATACGGGGTAGGGGGCACCCCATAGACACACAAGTTGATCTCTTAGCCGTGTGCGGTGCAGATACGTCTCCAACGTATCTATAATTTTTGATTGCTCCATGCTATATATCTACTATTTTGGACATTATTGGGCATTATTATCCACTTTTATATTATTTTTGGGACTAACCTATTAACCGGAGGCCCAGCCCAGAATTGCTATTTTTTGTCTATTTTAGGGTTTCGAAGAAAAGGAATATCAAACGGAGTCCAAACGGAATGAAACCTTCGGGAACGTGATTTCCTCAACGAACAAGACCCGGGAGACTTGGACCCTACGTCAAGAAAGAAAAGAGGAGGCCACGAGGTAGGGGGCGCGCCTCCCCCCCCCCCCAGGCGCGCCCTCCACCCTCGTGGGCCCCCTGTTGCTCCACCGACGTACTCCTTCCTCCTATATATACCTACGTACCCCCAAACGATCAGATATGGAGCCAAAACCCTAATTCCACCACCGTAACTTTCTGCATCCACGAGATCCCATCTTAGGGCCTGTTCCGGAGCTCCGTCGGAGGGGGCATCGATCACGGAGGGCTTCTACATCAACACCATAGCCCCTCCGATGAAGTGTGAGTAGTTTACCTCAGACCTACGGGTCCATAGTTAGTAGCTAGATGGCTTCTTCTCTCTTTTTGGATCTCAATACAATGTTCTCCCCCTCTCTTGTGGAGAACTATTCGATGTAATCTTCTTTTTGCGGTGTATTTGTTGAGACCGATGAATTGTGGGTTTATGATCAAGTCTATCTATGAATAATATTTGAATCTTCTCTGAATTCTTTTATGTATGATTGGTTATCTTTGCAAGTCTCTTCGAATTATTAGTTTGGTTTAGCCTACTAGATTGATCTTTCGTGCAATGGGAGAAGTGCTTAGCTTTGGGTTCAATCTTGCGGTGTCCTTTCCTAGTGACAGTAGGGGCAGCAAGGCACGTATTGTATTGTTGCCATCGAGGATAACAAGATGGGGTTTTCTTCATATTGCATGAGTCTATCCCTCTACATCATGCCATCTTGCTTAAAGTGTTACTCTGTTTTTAAATTAATACTCTAGATGCATGCTGGATAGCGGTCGATGAGTGGAGTAATAGTAGTAGATGCAGGCAGGAGTCGGTCTACTTGTCTCGGACGTGATGCCTATATACATGATCATACCTAGATATTCTCATAACTATGCTCAATTCTTTCAATTGCTCAACAGTAATTTGTTCACCCACCGTAGAATACTTATGCTCTCGAGAGAAGCCACTAGTGAAACCTATGGCCCCCGAGTCTATCTTCATCATATTAATCTCCTACTACTTAGTTATTTCCTTTGCTATTTACTTTGCCTTTATTTTACTTTGCATCTTTATCATAAAAATACCAAAAATATTATCTTATCATATCTATCAGATCTCACTCTCGTAAGTAGCCTTATAGGGATTGACAACCCCTATTTGCGTTGGTTAGGAGGATTTATTTGTTTTGTGAAGGTACGAGGGACTCGCACGTAGCCTCCTACTGGATTGATACATTGGTTCTCAAAAACTGAGGGAAAGACTTACGCTACTTTCTGCATCATCCCTTCCTCTTTGGAGAAAACCAACACAGTGCTCAAGAGGTAGCAAGAAGGATTTCTGGCGCCATTGCCGGGGAGGTCTACGCAAAAGTCAACATACCAAGTACCCATCACATACCCTTATCTCCCGCATTACATTATTTGCCATTTACCTCTCGTTTTCCTCTCCCCCACTTCACCCTTGCCGTTTTATTCGCCCTCTCTCTCTCTATCCTCCCTCTCTTTCTCTATTTGCCTCTTTTTGCCTACTTGCTTTCTGTTTGCTTATGTGTTAGTTTGCTTGCTTGTCACGAGGGCTCAAGATAATACTAAATTGTGTGACTTCACCAATACCAACAACAATGATTTTATTAGCACTCCGATTGCTCCTCTTACCGATGCTGAATCTTGTGAAATTAATACTGCTTTGCTGAATCTTGTCATGAAAGATCCGTTTTCCGGCCTTTCTAGTGAAGATGTCGCTGCCCATCTAAATAGCTTCATTGATTTGTGTGACATGCAAAAGAAGAAAGATGTGGATAATGATATTGTTAAATTGAAGCTATTTCCTTTTTCGCTTAGAGATCGTGCTAAAACTTGGTTTTCGTCTTTGCCTAAAAAATAGTATTGATTCATGGAACAAGTGCAAAGATGCTTTTATCTCTAAGTATTTTCCTCCCGCTAAGATCATCTCTCTTAGAAACGATATTATGAATTTTAAGCAACTTGATCATGAACATGTTGCACAAGCTTGGGAGAGAATGAAATTAATGATACGTAATTGCCCTACTCATGGTTTGAATTTGTGGATGATTATACAAAAATTTTATGCCAGATTGAATTTTGCTTCTAGAAATCTTTTAGATTCGGCCGCGGGAGGCACTTTTATGGAAATTACTTTAGGAGAAGCTACTAAACTCCTAGATGATATTATGGTTAATTATTCTCGATGGCATACTGAAAGATCTACTAATAAAAAGGTGCATGCGATAGAAGAAATTAATGTTTTGAGTGGAAAGATGGATGAACTTATGAAATTATTCGCTAATAAGAGTGTTTCTTCTGATCCTAATGATATGCCCTTGTCTACTTTGATTGAGAATAATAATGAATCTATGGATGTGAATTTTGTTGGTAGGAACAATTTTGGTAACAACGCGTATAGAGGAAATTTCAACCCTAGGCCTTATCCTAGTAATTCCACTAATAATTAGGGAAAATTTTGTTTTTGCCACTCTAGATTTTGCCAATTTTTCTTATGCCACTCTAGATTTTGACATTTCACTTTTGCCACTCTTAGATTTTGACAATTATCACAATTGCCATTCTGTGGCGAAAGCAAAATAATTTTATTTCATTTTTGCCACTCTTAGCTTTTGACAATTATCACAATTGCCACTCTCAACATTTTTATTTTGCCACGGGAATGGCAATTCTGATAATTGTCAAAAACTAAGAATGGTAAAAGTGAAATGTCAAAATCTAGAGTGGCATAAGGAAAATTGGCAAAATCTAGAGTGGCAAAAACAAAAATTTCCCTAATAATTATGGTAATTCCTACAACAATTCTTATGGAAATTATAATAATATGCCCTCTGATTTTGAATCTAATATTAAAGAATTTATTACTTTGCAAAAGAATTTTAATGCTATGATTGAAGAAAATTTGCTTAGGATTGATGATTTGGCTCGGAACATTGATAGAATTTCTCTTGATTTTGATTCTTTGAAACTTAGATCTATTCCACCTAAGCATGATATCAATGAGTCTCTCAAAGCCATGAGAATTTCCATTGATGAGTGCAAAGAAAGAACCGCTAGGATGCGTGCTAAGAAAGATGCCTTTATAAGAGCGTGTTCTTCTAGTTCCTATGAAAATAAAGATGAAGACCTAAAAGTTATTTATGTGTCCCCTATTAAATCTTTGTTTTGCAATATGAATCTTGATAATTATGGGACTGAATATGATCCACCTTTACCTAGAAGGCGTTCCAAGAATTCGGAATTTGTTGAAAATTGATAAAAGTGGGATTGAAGAAATTAAAACCCTAGATGTTGCTAAACCCACTATTGTGGATTTCAAGGAATTTAACTATGAAAATTGCTCTTTGATTGATTGTATTTCCTTGTTGCAATCCGTGCTAAATTCTCCTCGCGCTTATAGTCAAAATAAAGTGTTTACTAAACATATCATTGTTGCCTTGATGCAATCTTATGAAGAAAAACTTGAATTGGAAGTTTCTATCCCTAGAAAACTTTATGATGAGTGGGAACCAACTATTAAAATTGAAATTAAAGATCATGAATGCTATGATTTATGTGATTTGGGTGCTAGTGTTTCCACGATTCCAAAGACTTTGTGTGATTTGTTAGGTTTCCGTGATTTTGATGATTGCTCTCTAAACTTGAACCTTGCAGATTCCACTATTAATAAACCTATGGGAAGAATTAATGATGTTCTTATTGTTGCAAATAGGAATTATGTGCCCATATATTTTATTGTTCTTGACATAGATTGCAATCCTTCATGTCCTATTATTCTTGGTAGACCTTTCCTTAGAACGATTAGTGCAATTATTGATATCAAGGAAGGAAATATTAGATTCCAATTTCCATTAAGGAAAGGCATGGAACACTTTACTAGAAAGAAAATTAAATTACCTTATGAATCTATTATGAGAGCCACTTATGGATTGCCTACCAAAGATGGCAATACCTAGATCTATTCTTGCTTGTTATTCCTAGCTAGGGGCGTTAAACGATAGCGCTTGTTGGGAGGCAACCCAATTTTATTTTTATTCCTTGCTTTTTGCTCCTGTTTAGTAATAAATAATTTATATAGCCTCTATTTTGGTTGTGTTTTTTGTGTTTAATTAGTGTTTGTGCCAAGTAGAACTGTTGGGAAAACTTGGGGAAAGTCTTGTTGAACTTGCTGTAAAAACAGAAACTTTAGCGCTCACAAGAACTGCTTTCATTTATATTTGAAAAGTTCTACTTAGTTAATTCTTTTTGCATATGATTAATAGATAAATTCCTCACTTTCATCAATTTATTTTAGAATTTTTGGGGTTCCAGATCTTGTGCTAGCTACAGATTACTACAGACGGTTCTGTTTTTGACAGATTCTGTTTTTCGTGTGTTGTTTGCTTATTTTGATGAATCTATGGCTAGTAAAATAGTTTATAAACCATAGAGAAGTTGGAATATAGTAGGTATAACACCAATATAAATAAAGAATGAGTTAATTACAGTACCTTGAAGTAGTATTTTATTTTCTTTCGCTAACGGAGCTCACGAGATTTTCTACTTTAAGTTTTGTGTTGTGAAGTTTTCAAGTTTTGGGTAAAGATTTGGTGGATTATGGAACAAGGAGTGGCAAGAGCCTAAGCTTGGGTATGCCCATGGCACCCCCAAGATAATCTAAGGACACCTAAAAGCCAAAGCTTGGGGATGCCCCGGAAGGCATCCCCTCTTTCGTCTACTTCTATCGGTAACTTTACCTGGAGCTATATTTTTATTCGCCACATGATATGTGTTTTGCTTGGAGCGTCTTGTATTATTTGAGTCTTTGATTTTTAGTTTACCACAGTCATCCTTGCTGTACACACCTTTTGAGAGAGCCATACATGATTTGGAATTTGTTAGAATACTCTATGTGCTTTGCTTATATCTTTTGAGTTATATAATTTTGCTCTAGTACTTCACTTATATCTTTTAGAGCATGGTGGTGGATTTGTTTTATAGAAACTATTGATCTCTCATGCTTCACTTAGATTATTTTGAGAGTCTTAATAGCATGGTAATTTGCTTAAAATCCTAATATGGTAGGTATTCAAGAATAAAAAAAATTCTCTTATGAGTGTGTTGAATACTATGATAAGTTTGATACTTGATAATTGTTTTGAGATATGGAGATGGTGATATGAAAGTCATGCTAGTTGAGTAGTTGTGAATTTGAGAAATACTTGTGTTGAAGCTTGTGATTCCCGTAGCATGCACGTATGGTGAACCGTTATGTGATGAAGTCGGAGCATGATTTATTTATTGATCGTCTTCCTTATGAGTGGCGGTCGGGGACGAGCGATGGTCTTTTCCTACCAATCTATCCCCCTAGGAGCATGCGTGTAATACTTTTCTTTGATAACTTGTATATTTTTGCAATAAGTATATGAGTTCTTTATGACTAATGTTGAGTCCATGGATTATACGCACTCTCGCCCTTCCACCTTTGCTAGCCTCTCTAATACCGCGCACCTTTCGCCGGTATCATACACCCACCATATACCTTCCTCAAAACAGCCACCATACCTACCTATTATGGCATCTCCATAGCCATTCCGAGATATATTACCATGCAACTTTCCACCGTTCCGTTATCAAGTTGTAATTGTTGAGTTGTAAGAAAAATAAAAGTGTGATGATCATCATTATTAGAACATTGTCTCGGTGAGGAAAGGATGATGGAGACTATGATTCCCCCACAAGTCGGGATGAGACTCCGGACGAAAAATAATAAAAAAAGGGGAGAAAAGAGGCCATAAAAAAAGAAAAGGCCCAAATAAAAAAATGAGAGAAAAAGAGAGGAGGGACAATGTTACTATGCTTTTATCACACTTGTGCTTCAAAGTAGCACCATGATCTTCATAGTAGAGAGTCTCTTATGTTATCACTTCCATATACTAGTGGGAATTTTTCATTATAGAACTTGGCTTGTATATTCCAATCATGGGCTTCCTCAAATTGCCCTAGGTCCTCATGAGCAAGCAAGTTGGATGCACACCCACTTAGTTTCTTTTGTTGAGCTTTCATATACTTATACCTCTAGTGCATCCATTGCATGGCAATCCCTACTCACTCACATTGATATCTATTGATGGGAATCTCCATAGCCCGTTGATACACCTAGTTGATGTGAGACTATCTTCTCCCTTTTTGTCTTCTCCACAACCACCACTCTATTCCACATATAGTGATATATCCATGGCTCACGCTCATGGATTGCGTGAAGATTGAAAAAGTTTTGAGAATGTCAAAAGTATGAAACAATTGCTTGGCTTGTCATCGGGGTTGTGCATGATTTAAATATTTTGTGTGGCGAAGATAGAGCATAGCCAGACTATATGATTTTGTAGGGATAACTTTCTTTAGCCATGTTATTTTGAGAAGACATAATTGCTTTGTTAGTATGCTTGAAGTATTATTAGTTTTTATGTCAATATGAACTTTTGTCTTGAATCTTTCGGATCTGAATATTCATACCACAATTAAGAAGAATTACATTAAAATTATGCCAAGTAGCACTCCGCATCAAAAATTCTCTTTTTATCATTTACCTACTCGAGGATGAGCAGTAATTAAGCATGGGAATGCTTGATACGTCTCCAACGTATCTATAATTTTTGATTGCTCCATGCTATATTATCTACTGTTTTGGACATTATTGGGCTTTATTATCCACTTTTATATTATTTTTGGGACTAACCTATTAACCGGAGGCCCAGCCCAGAATTTTTGCTTTTTGCCTATTTTAGGGTTTCGAAGAAAAGAAATATCAAACGGAGTCCAAACGGAACGAAACCTTCGGGAACATGATTTCCTCAACGAACAAGACCCGGGGGACTTGGACCCTACGTCAAGAGAGAAAAGAGGAGGCCACGAGGTAGGGGGCGCACCTACCCCCCCCCCAGGCGCGCCATCCACCCTCGTGGGCCCCCTGTTGCTCCACCAACGTACTCCTTCCTCCTATATATACCTACGTACCCCCAAACGATCAAATACGGAGCCAAAACCCTAATTCCACCGCCGTAACTTTCTGTATCCACGAGATCCCATCTTGGGGCCTGTTCCGGAGCTCCATCGGAGGGGGCATCGATCACGGAGGGCTTCTACATCAACACCATAGCCCCTCCGATGAAGTGTGAGTAGTTTACCTCAGACCTACGGGTCCATAGTTAGTAGCTAGATGGCTTCTTCTCTCTTTTTGGATCTCAATACAATGTTCTCCCCCTCTCTTGTGGAGAACTATTCGATGTAATCTGCTTTTGCGGTGTATTTGTTGAGACCGATGAATTGTGGGTTTATGATCAAGTCTATCTATGAATAATATTTGAATCTTCTCTGAATTCTTTTATGTATGATTGGTTATCTTTGCAAGTCTCTTTGAATTATTAGTTTGGTTTAGCCTACTAGATTGATCTTTCGTGCAATGGGAGAAGTGCTTAGCTTTGGGTTCAATCTTGCGGTGTCCTTTCCTAGTGACAGTAGGGGCAGCAAGGCACGTATTGTATTGTTTCCATCGAGGATAACAAGATGGGGTTTTCTTCATATTGCATGAGTCTATCCCTCTACATCATGCCATCTTGCTTAAAGCGTTACTCTGTTTTTAAATTAATACTCTAGATGCATGCTGGATAGAGGTCGATGAGTGGAGTAATAGTAGTAGATGCAGGCAGGAGTCAGTCCACTTGTCTCGGACGTGATGCCTATATACATGATCATACCTAGATATTCTCATAACTATGCTCAATTCTGTCAATTGCTCAATAGTAATTTGTTCACACACCATAGAATACTTATGCTCTCGAGAGAAGCCACTAGTGAAACCTATGGCCCCCGAGTCTATCTTCATCATATTAATCTCCTACTACTTAGTTATGTCCTTTTCTATTTACTTTGCCTTTATTTTACTTTGCATCTTTATCATGAAAATACCAAAAATAGTATCTTATCATATCTATCAGATCTCACTCTCGTAAGTGGCCTTATAGGGATTGACAACCCCTATTTGCATTGGTTGCGAGGATTTATTTGTTTTGTGCAGGTACGAGGGACTCGCGCGTAGCCTCCTACTGGATTGATACCTTGGTTCTATAAAACTGAGGGAAATACTTATGCTACTTTGCTGCATCATCCCTTCCTCTTCGAGGAAAACCAACGCAGTGCTCAACAGGTAGCAGGTGCCCCCCTCCACAGATTTCCACCTCGGTCATATTGTCGTAGTGCTTAGGCGAAGCCCTGTGTCGGTAACTTCATCATCACCGTCAACACACCGTCGTGCTAACAAAAATCTCCCTCGGCATCGGCTGGATCTAGAGTTCGAAGGACATCACTGAGATGAACGTGTGCAGATCGCGGAGGTGTCGTGCGTTTGGTACTTGATCGGTTGGATCGCGAAGACGTTCGACTACATCAAATGCGTTACTTAACGCTTCTGCTTTCAGTCTATGAGGGTACGTAGACACACTCTTCCCTCTCGTTGCTATACATCCCTAGATAGATCTTGCGTAATTGTAGGAAAATTTTTAAAATACTGCATTCCCCAATAGTGGCATCTGAGCCAGGTCCATGCGTAGATGTTATATGCACGAGTAGTACACAAAGGAGTTGTGGGCGTGGGTATATACATATTGCTTGCCATCACTAGTTGTTTCTTGATTCAGCGGTATTGTTGGATGAAGCGGCCCGGACCGACATTACATGACTGCATTCATGAGACTGGTTCTACCGACGTGCTTTGCACATAGGTGGCTAGCGGGTGTCAGTTTCTCCAACTTTAGTTGAATCGGATTCAATGAACAGGGTTCTTTCCGAAGATCAAAAAGCAATCACTATACTACGTTGTGGTTTTTATGCTGTAGGTAAGAACGGTTCTTGCTAAGCCCGTAGCAACCATGTAAAACTTGCAACAACAAATTAGAGGACGTCTAACTTGTTTTTGCAGGGCATGATTGTGATGTGATATGGTCAAGACGTGATGAGATATAAATTGTTGTATGAGATGATCATGTTTTGTAAAAGTTATCGGCAACTGGCAGGAGCCATATGGTTGTTGCTTTATTGTATGAAATGCAATCGCCATGTAATTGATTTGCTTTATCACTAAGCGGTAGCGATAGTCGTAGAAGCAATAGTTGGCGAGATGACAACGATGCTTCGATGGAGATCAAGGTGTCAAGCCGGTGACGATGGTGATCATGATGGTGCTTTGGATATGGAGATCAAAGGCACAAGATGATGATGGCCATATCATATCACTTATTTGATTGCATGTGATGTTTATCCTTTATGCATCTTATTTTGCTTAGTTCGGCGGTAGCATTATAAGATGACTGAGGGAGTCCTGGATTAGGGGGTCTCCGGACAGCCGGACTATATCCTTTGGCCGGACTGTTGGACTATGAAGATACAAGATTGAAGACTTCGTCCCATGTTCGGATGGGACTCTACTTGGCGTGGACGGCAAGCTAGGCAATACGGATATGAATATCACCTCCTTTGTAACCGACCTTGTGTAACCCTACCCTCCTCTGGTGTCTATATAAACCGGAGGGTTTTAGTCCGTAGGACAACATACAATCATACCATAGGCTAGCTTCTAGGGTTTAGCCTCTCTGATCTCGTGGTAGATCTACTCTTGTAATACTCATATCATCAAGAACAATCAAGCATGACGTAGGGTTTTACCTCTATCAAGAGGGCTCGAACCTGCGTAAAACATCGTGTCCCCTGCCTCCTGTTACCATCCGCCTTAGACACACAGTTCGGGACCCCCTACCCAAGATCCGCCGATTTTGACACCGACATTGGTGCTTTCATTGAGAGTTCCACTGTGTCGTCACCATAAGGCTCGATGGCTCCTTCGATCATCGCTAGCGATGCAGTCCAGGGTGAGGCTTTCCTCCCCGGACAGATCTTCATATTCGGCGGCTTTGCACTGCGGGCCAATTTGCTTGGCCATCTGGAGCAGATTGAGAGCTACGCCCCTGGCCATCAGGTCAGATTTGGAAACTTGAATTACACGTCCGACATCCGCGGAGACTTGATCTTCGATGGATTCAAGCCCATGTTGGATGCGCCGTACAGTCTTGACGAGCATGACGTAACTCTGCCGTCGGACAGTATTCGGGAGATCGCATCCGCAGCTACTCCGTCCATCAATCCGGAGCAAGTCGCGCCATCGGAGAGCAGAGGGATGGACCCCTCCATGGACGCCGCACTCTTAGTGGCGATAGAGCCGGATACTGACTTCACCCCTTACGAGAGCCGTGTTGCCGAACCACTGGATTCATCTTCGGTCATGGACTCCGAGCCGCTCGTATCCGTGCCCGTCGAGTCCGACCGGGCGCCGATCATGGAGTTCACCTCCGCGGATATCTTTCAGTACTCACCTTTTGGAGAAGTGCTAAATTCATTAAGGTCTCTCTCCCTGTCAGGAGAACCTTGGCCGAACTATGTCCGGCTAGAATGGGATGTGGACGACGAGGAAATTCGCCGCCCACCCACCACCCACTTAGCAGCCACTGTCGACGACTTAACCGACATGCTCGACTTCGGATCCAAGGACTTCGACGGTATGGACGACGAAGCCGGAGACAAACCGGAACCACCACCCACAGGGCGCTAGACCGCTACTTCATCACATGACATGTACATGGTGGACACCCCCAACGAAGCCAATGGCGAAGAAAATGCGGAGGATGACCCCTCCAAGAAGCAACCCAAGCGTCGATGTCAGTGGCGCCGCCCTAAGTCCCGCCATAGCAAAAACAGCGATAACAATAGTCCAAGCGACTCCGGAAAAGACGACAACTGCACCACCCCGGTGGCAGAAAACGATCAAGATGCAAACAGCAAACATAGTACGGATCCGACATCCGAACACGATGACGCCAAAGATAAGCATCATCAATCCCCATCTAGGGAAGAAAACAGTCCGGACGATGATGCGCCCATCATCCCGGAAACACACTTGGAGCAAGAGAACCTCCGTAGAAGGCTTACTGCCACAGCGAGAAGCCTGAAGAAACAGAAGCAAAGGCTCAAGGTCGCACAAAATACGCTCAACAACAAGTGGAACAAAGTAACAAAGTATGGTAGAAGCTACCACCCAAATAGCTATCCAAAGCGCAAGCTATTACCGGAATTCAACGACGAGGCCTTAGAGCCCATACAGCCGATAAGTGATACGGCCAACCGGCCGGATCCACCACCCTGTGAATGTGATAGAGCGGCCAACAACGTCACGCATAAGTCAACACACGTTCTACGTGAGAACTTGCGTCAAAAATTCGGCGCGACCAGATCTATCTATGGATCTAGGAAGCGCGCTACGGTACACAACCAGCACCGAATACTACAACCTTCCTAACACCATGGCGCATCCCAATACAGGGGTGCCGCACACCCCTTATGTTTCACCGATGAGGTGTTGGATCATGAATTCCTAGAGGGATTCAAACCGGTGAACATAGAGGCGTACGACGGAACCACAGACCCTGGAGTCTAGATAGAGGACTTCATCCTCCATATTCATATGGCTTGTGGAGATGATCTCCATGCCATTAAATACTTGCCCCTCAAGCTTAAAGGTCCAGCTAGGCACTGACTGAAAAGCCTCCCCGAAAACTCGATTGGAAGTTAGGAGGAGCTCGAGGACGCTTTCCGGGACAATTTTCAAGGGACTTATGTCCGACCTCCGGATGCAGACGATTTAAGTCACATAATCCAACAATCCGGAGAGTCTGTCTGAAAGCTTTGGAACAAGTTCCTCACCAAGAAGAACCAAATAGTCGACTGTCCTGATGCCGAAGCCTTAGCAGCTTTTAAGCACAGCGTCCGAGACGAATGGCTCGCCAGACACCTCGGTCAAGAAAAACCGAGAACAATGGTAGCCCTAACAAGCCTCATGACCCGCTTTTGTGCGGGCGAGGACAGCTGGTTGGCCCGTAGCAGCACCAGCGACCCAAGCACATCCGAAGTAAGGGATGGCAATGATAAACCATGACGCAACAAAAACAAGCGTCGAAATAAAGAAGGTAGCCCAGATAATACGGTGGTAAACGCCGGATTCAGGGGCTCCCGGCCAGGTCAGCAGAAAAAGCCTTTCAAAGGCAGCAGAGAAGGACAATCTGGCCTAAACAAAACTCTTGACAAGCTTTGTCAGATTCACGGCACCCCAGACAAACCTACAAATCATACACACAGAGAATGTTGGGTCTTCAAGCAGGCCGGTAAGCTAAACGCCGAACACAAAGGGGAGGAGACACCAAGCGAAGACGAGGACGAACCTCGCCAGCAAAGCGTCGGAGGACAGAAAAAATTCCCACTGGAGGTTAAAACAGTAAACGTGATCAATGTGACAAGGAGGAGAAGCAATCACGCACTCCGATGCACACGCGCCATCAAGCCCGTCACCCCTAGGTCCAACCCCTGGTTGGCCTGCCCAATCACTTTTGATCGTAGGGATCACGATACACATATCCAGCGCGAAGGGCTGGCGGCCTTGGTGTTAGACCCAATAATAAATGGGTACCATTTCACAAGGGTCCTCATGGACGGCGGCAGTGATCTCAATCTGATATATCAAGACACAGTCTGCAAAATGGGGATAGACCCGACACAAATAAGCCACAGTAATACTACCTTCAAGGGAGTAATACCAGGCCAAGAGGCCCACTGTACGGGCTCTCTACTACTAGAGGTGGTATTCGGTTCTCCCGATAACTTCCGAAGTGAAACGTTTTCACATCGCTCTATTCCGAAGTGATCTTCAAGCACTACTCGGAAGGGAGGCTTTCGCTCGTTTTAACGCAATACCGCGTTATGCTTTTCTCAAGCTCAAGATTCCCGGTCCACGAGGTGTCATTACAGTTAGCGGAAATACCAACCGTTCTTCATGTATGGAAGAGGATGTGGTGGCTCTAACAGCCACACACTAGACGGCCTCACCAACCAGAAAAATGGCAGGTCGTCAAGACCACGGACATGGTTAGACGAGTCCGGCGTTCCATCATACATGTATAAGATTGGTTTTCAAACCCTCATAAAGCGATACCATGGGCTTCCCGCATGTAATCAGGGCCAGCCCGGCTCAACTAGGCTTCTCTGGAATTCTGATAACTCATTCTTCTTTTTGGCACGACAACTTTCATCTAAGTTCTTTCCTTTTTACAGGTTACAATCCTACTACACCCGTCCAAGACACGGCACAACGGAGACACAGGCACAGACGTGCAGTAGGGATCTGCCAAAAGGTTTCTTTTTAGATTAAGGCCCTGAGTAAACCTTTTTTACTCTCTCTTGTTGCTCACATCCTCCGGGTACTCCACACAACCGAGAAGGATGTCGGCGTTATTGGCATGTGGCCACGCCAAGATTTTGCACGTACCTGGACACATGGGGTTTCTTATAAAGGGCATTGTTTAGCCCGATATATGTTGTAAAGACCAAACACCTTAGGGAGTGTTCGGCATTGCGAGTTTGGCCCTATATGCATCAGCTCCGAATCATGTCTTTGGTCAAATGTTGGGTTTGCCCGGCTCCCACGTTTGGTACCTTACGTTCCGTTATATCGGCTAAGGTAGCACTGGGAGAACTACTATGATTGTGCCCTGGTTCGTCCGGATGAGCACCTCAGTAGAGAAAGCCGAAAACTGACTATCATGATATAGCAAGAGACTGGTCAACCACTCGATGACTAATCAGAATCTTCGGGATTCCTCTGCATTAACAAAGGGTGGTTTCCCGGTCATGTACGTACGTGCACCGTATTCGGACGAGCGAAGAAGTACCAGGGGCTATATAGTAGCCCCACTATCGAACTCCTATGGCTAAGTGAAAGTGTTAAAGCAATATAGTCTGATTGCCTTGTTCGCTACGCTATCACCTCCTTAACGGACCAAGACGTTGGATCAAGTGTGGATATGCATCTTTTGCGAACACCCCCGCATTATATGCATGGGGGCGGAAGCCGACGACTGCAAACTTTCAGGTTATATACATATATACATAAACGGCCGCACAGGAGGCATCATAGTACTTTCAGGCAAAAGTATAAATACAGCCTTGATTAATTCAGAAAAACATTGTTTGTAGACTACATGTCACTGGAAAATAATATTCTTCAAGCACTGAACCTCTATCGAGCAAGCGCCTTCAAGGACTTCTTCAAAGTAGTGCTCGGCAGCCACTCGGCCTATGGCCGAACCCTATGCTGCAACAGTGGTGGCCTCCATCTCCGCCCAGTATGTTTTGACACAGGCAAGGGCCATCCGCGCACCTTCTATACACGCTGATCTCTTTACAGCATCGATGCGTGGCACAGCTTCAAGGAATTGTTGCACTAAGTTAAAGTAGCTACTCGGCCTTGGCCCTCCCGGCCACAGGTGATCCACAACGAACCTCATGGCAAGTCCGGACAACCTATGGAGCTCGGCCCAACCGGTCAATCGCTCATTCAGCAGCAGCGGACGGACTGGAGCGTGAAACTGTGACCAGAACAGCTTCTCCACTTCGGGACCTTTCTGATCCTTGAAGTACTCGGCTGCATCAGCAGCACTTGCAGCCAAATCCATGTACTCGTCCGCAGAACTCCATAGCCGGTCCAGAGGAGCATACTTCGGATCTCTGAACTTAGTCCGCAACAAGAAGGGCTTTCCAGACACGATATCTGCAGCTTGATTCAGCTCCTCCTTCGTCGCTCTAATTTTGGAACGGGTTTCCTTGGCAGCCACCCGGGCCTTCTCCAGGTCCGTCGCTTTCGCCCGGTCTTCTTCTTCAAGAAGCCGGTAACGGTCAGCAGCATCTTTTAATTCTACAGCCATCTTGACTATTTTTTCCCTTGCTCTCGCAATGCACGGCCTGTTCGGCCCTTAACTCTTCGACCGCCTTTAAAGTGGCCGCATTGCTACTCCTTGCTTGATCCTTGGCTCGGGCAAGCTCCGCCCGAAGGGCCTCCATGGTGGCAGCTCCATCTGCAGTCACAACATACTAAAGATACTGGCATCATGCTGCTCTTACTATGTGATGATCACTAGAAAAATCACTCACCCTGTGCCTCGTCAAGCCGCTTGTTGACAAGCACGATGTCGGCATCTGCCGCATCCAACTGTCGCTTTAGTTCGGCAAACCCATCAGTCCGGCTAGCCACCGGAGCTTCAACCACCTGCACATAAAGGCGGTCTGGTTATTACCTGGGACTATGATCCTCTGTTTGCCGCCGTTCTCGATGACAACCAGAGTCTCAGGGGCTACTATCTCCATGGGCATACCTAATGTATGCGGTACTGTTAAAGGCATATATTGTTTCACGTACCTCGAAGCCTTTCAGCAGACTCATAAAAGCTTCATACAAACTGCTTTCAGCGGATGAAATCCTTTCAATCACCTTACCCATTAGCGTACGATGCTCTTTCGAGACGACAGCTTGCCCCAGAAGATCCTTCAGCGCATCCGACTGCACCCTGTATGGACCCTTGTTGTCACTCCCCTCAGGAGCCAGATACTGGGAATGTCAGGCAGCCAAAGGGTTATTCTCTGGCCCTAGTGGATCTGGAGATACCCTTCGCGACGACACTTCAAGGTCGCCCGCTTCTTGAGTTGGGGAGTCCGGGGGAGGCATTTCGCTCTCCATCATCTCCGAAAGAAGATCCCCCAAAGATGAACTCTATCGAGAACGGCTGCGATCTGGACTACAATTTACAAGCATCGGTTATTGTCTTCGGAAGCAAGGTAGGATATCTTCACTAGTAAGTACTTTTTGATTACTTACAGCTCGGTAGAGGGCAGATCCCTGCGCGGACACTGTGCGGCAATAATACCCTCCGAGGCAGGACCCTCTGGCGGAGATTTCTTCTCCCGTTTGGAAACCTTAGTTTCCGGATCTTCAGAGGTAGTCATCTTCCTTCCCCGGGGAGGAAGAGTGTCAGATTCTTCCCTTGGTTATCCTCCCTCACGGAGGAGCTCATTCCCTCGATTGGAATAGATAGCGATGGAGGCCTGCTTTCGCCCTCTTTATTCCCCCCTTCATCTTCCTTTGAGGGCACTAGACAAGGTGCTGGCTCGAGCATCTTTTCCAGTACCGGATTGTCCAACCCCTCAGGAAGGGGGGCCGAACACCGGATCAGCTTCGCCTTTGTTATCCAGTCCTGGTCAAAGAGAGATTCCTCAAAATGATGTCATTATAGGTAAAAGGACAGTGTGTTTGGCCATGGGATTACTTACTTGGGCAGCAGGGCAGTTGCAGCTTAGGCCCACGTCCTCGATGGTGTCCGGACACTCTATTTGGGGTCCGAAGAATGATTTGTACATCTCCTCGTGCGTCATGCCGAGGAAATGCTGAATAGCACGCGGTCCTTCTGGGTTGAATTCCCACATACGGAGGGGTCGGCATTTGCAAGGCTGGACTCGACGAACTAGCATAACTTGCATTACCATAACCAGACTGAAATCTCCCTCGAAGAGATCTCGGATACGACTCTGCAGTATTGGCACGTCCTTGGCTGGACCCCAGCTCAGCCCCCTGCTGATCCATGACATCAGTTGTGGTGGGGGGCCCGAGCGAAAGGCGGGGGAAGCTACCCATTTGGCACTTCGGGGAGCTATGATGTAGAACCACTCCCGCTGCCACAATCTGGACACCTCTGGAAAGGAACCCTTTGGCCATGGAGCGTCAGCAATTTTGCTTATTAAAGCACCTCTGAACACTGCTTACTACCCCTCGACCATCTTCAGCTTCAAATTGAAGGTCTTGAGCCACAGGCCAAAGTGAGGGGTAATGCGGAGGAAGGCCTCACATACAACGATAAATGACGAGATGTGAAGAAGGGAATCCGGGGCTAGATCATGAAAATCTAGCCCGTAATAGAACATAAGACCCTGACAAAGGGATCCAGAGTGAGGCCTAGTCCTCGGAGGAAGTGGGAAACGAACACGACGCTCTCGTTGGGTTTGGGAGTAGGGACGACCTGCCCTCGGGCAGGAAGCCTATGCGAAATTTCGGCGGTCATATATCTGGCCTCCCTCAACTTCTTGATGTCCTCCTCTATGACGGAGGAAGGCATCCACCAGCCTTGAAGGCTGGATCCAGAAATGATTGAAGGTCCAAAGCGCCTGACCTAAGCTTTGGGTGTTAGAACTCGAGGCGGGGGAAGGATTCGATTGAGTGCGGGAGGGGAAAAGAAAAGGCCCTGTCCCTTTATAAAGAGGGTGAATATCAGGCGTCCCCCTCGTGGCCGTTTGAGACTTACCTAAGAGCTAGGAGTCATACCAATAGGCACGGTTGGGTTACCCATGTTCGTATTGATGAGAATCCCGTGATGAGGGGAACACGATCTCTGCTTTGACAAGACGTGTCAAGAAACCGCCTCGCATTATGTGCGGGGCTGGTTAAAGAAAAACTGTTCAAATAATGATCGGGCCGTGGCGTGATCTCATGCTGTCAAAACATGTCAGCATATTAGATTTGTGGAAATATTATTCTCTCTACGGTGGTGTGTGAAACTTATTTTACAGGGTCGGACACTATCCTTGCATTCAAACTCTTCCATGGTGTATTCGGAGGAGGAACCCGCCTTGCAATGCCGAAGACAACACTGCGTGCTGGACTCATCGTCATTGAAGCCTGGTTCAGGGGCTACTGAGGGAGTCCTGGATTAGGGGGTCTCCGGACAGCCGGACTATATCCTTTGGCCGTATTGTTGGACTATGAGGATACAAGATTGAAGACTTCGTCCCGTGTCCGGATGGGACTCTACTTGGCGTGGACTGCAAGCTAGGCAATACGGATATGGATATCTCCTCCTTTGTAACCGACCTTGTGTAACCCTAGCCTCCTCCGGTGCCTATATAAACCGGAGGGTTTTAGTCTGTAGGACAACATACAATCATACCATAGGCTAGCTTCTAGGGTTTAGCCTCTCTGATCTCGTGGTAGATCTACTCTTGTAATACTCATATCATCAAGAACAATCAAGCATGATGTAGGGTTTTACCTCTATCAAGAGGGCCCGAACCTGGGTAAAACATCGTGTCCCCTGCCTCCTGTTACCATCAGCCTTAGACACACAGTTCGGGACCCCCTACCCGAGATCTGCCGGTTTTGACACCGACAATGACCTCTCACTAAATTTGAAGGTATAAGTGTTCTCCCTGAGCATGCACCGTTGCGACAGTTCGTCGTGCCGAGACACCACGTGATGATCAAGTGTGATAAGCTCTACGTTCACATACAATGGGTGCAAGCCAGTTTTGCACACGCAGAATACTCGGGTTAAACTTGACGAGCCTAGCATATGCATATATGGCCTCGGAACACTGATACCGAAAGGTCGAGCGTGAATCATATAGTAGATATGATCAACATAGTGATGTTCACCATTGAAAACTACTCCATCTCACGTGATGATCGGACATGGTTTAGTTGATATGGATCACGTGATCACTTAGATGATTAGGGGGATGTCTATCTAAGTGGGAGTTCTTAAGTAATATGATTAATTGAACTTTAATTTATCATGAACTTAGTCCTAATAGTATTTGCATATCTATGTTGTAGATCAATAGCTTGCAATGTAGCTCCCCGTCTATTTTATTTTTGATATGTTCCTAGAGAAAAATAAGTTGAAAGATGATGATGCAGACTGGATCCGTGATCTGAGGATTATCCTCGTTGCTGCACAGAAGAAATATGTCCTTGAAGCACCGCTAGGTGACAAACCTATGGCAGGAGCAGATGCAGACGTTACGAACGTTTGACAAAGCTCGGTATGATGACTACTTGATAGTTTAGTGCACCATGCTTTACGGCTTAGACCCGGGACTTCAAAAATGTTTTGAACGCCACAGAGCATATGAGATGTTCCAAGAGTTGAAATTGGTATTTCAAACTCATGCCCATATCTAGAAGTATGAGACCTCTGACAAGTACTTTGCCTACAAGATGGAGGAGAATAGCTCAGCTAGTGAGCATGTGCTCAGATTGTGGGTACTACAATCACTTGAATCAAGTGGGAGTTAATCTTCCAAATAAGATAGTGATTGACGGAATTCTCTGGTCACTATCACCAAGTTACTGGAACTTCGTGATGAACTATAATATGCAAGGGATGACGAAAACGATTCCCAAGCTCTACGCGATGCTGAAATCGGTGAAGGTAGAAATAAAGAAAAGCATAAAGTGTTGACGGTTGACAAGACCACTAGTTTCAAGTAAAAGGGCAAGGGAAAGAAAGGGAACTTCAAGAAGAATGGCAAGCATGTTGCCACTCCCATGAAGAAGCCCAAAGCTAGACCCAAGCCTAAAACTGAGTGCTTCTACTGCAAAGGAAATGGTCACTAGGAAGCGGAACTGCCCCAAATACTTGACGGATAAGAAGGATGGCAAAGTGAACAAACGTATATATGATATAAATGTTACTGATGTGTAGTTTACTAGTGTTCATAGTAACCCCTAGGTATTTGATACTGGTTCAGTTGCTATGATTAGTAACTCGAAATAGGAGTTGCAAAATGAACAGAGACTAGTTAAGGACAAGGTGGCGATGTGTACGGAATTAATTCCAAGGTTGATAAGATCACCATCGCACACTCCTTTTACCTTCGGGATTAGTGTTGAACATAAAATAAATGTTATTTGGTGTTTGCGTTGAGCATGAATATGATTGGATCATGTTTTTTTGCAATACGGTTATTCATTTAAGTCAAAGAATAATTGTTGTTATGTTTACATGAATAAAACCTTCTATGGTCATACACTTAATAAATGGTTTATTGAATCTCGATCGTAGTGATACACATAATATTGATGCCAAAAGATTAAAAGTTGATAATTATAGTGCAACATACTTGTGGCATTGTCGTTTAAGTCATATTGGTGTAAAGCGCATGAAGAAATTCCATGTGGATGGACTTTTGGAATCACTTGATTATGAATCGTTCGATGCTTGCGAACCATGCCTCATGGGCAAAATGACTAAGACTCCATTCTCCGGAACAATGGAGCGAGCCATTGACTTACTGGAAATAATACATACTGATGTATGCGATCCAAAGAGTGTTGAGGCTTGCGGCAGCTATCGTTATTTTCTGACCTTCACAGATTATTTGAGCAGATATGAGTATATCTATTTAATGAAACACAAGTCTGAAACATTTGAAAAGTTCAAAGAATTCAGAGTGAAGTGGAGAATCATCGTAACAAGAAAAAAAGTTTCTACAATCTGATCGTGGAGGCGAAATATTTGAGTTACGAGTTTGGCATTCAGTTGAAACAATGTCAAATAGTTTCGCAACTCACGCCACCTAGAACACCACAGCGTAATGGTGTGTCCGAACGTCGTAACCGTACTTTATTAGATATGGTGCGATCTATGATGTCTCTTACCGATTTACCACTATTGTTTTGGGGTTATCCATTAGAGATAGTTGCATTCACGTTAAATAGGGCACCATCTAAAATCTGTTGAGATGACACCATATGAAATGTGGTTTAAAGAAACCTAAGCTGTCGTTTCTTAAAGTTTGGGGTTGTGATGCTTATGTGAAAAAGTTTCGGCCTGATAAACTCAAACCCAAATTGGAGAAGTACGTCTTCATAGGATACCCAAAAGAAATTGTTGGGTACACCTTCTATCATAGATCAGAAGGCAACATCTTTGTTGCTAAGAGTGGATCCTTTCTAGAGAAGGAGTTTCTCTCGAAAGAAGTGAGTGGGAGGAAAGTAGAACTTTATGAGGTATTTGTACCTTCTCCCGAATTGGAAAGTAGTTCATCACAAAAATCAGTTCCAGTGATGCCTACACCAATTAGTGAGGAAGTTAATGATGATGATCATGAAACTTCAGATCAAGTTACTACCGAACCTTGTAGGTCAACCAGAGTATGTTTCGCACCAGAGTGGTACAGTAATCCTGTTCTGGAAGTCATGTTACTAGACCATGATGAACCTACGAACTATGAGGAAGCAATGATGAGCCCAGATTCCGCGAAATGGCTTAAGGCCATGAAATCTGAGATGGGATCCATGTATGAGAACAAAGTATGGACTTTGATTGACTTGCCCGATGATGGGTGAGCCATTCAGAATAAATGGATCTTCAAGATGAAGACGGAAGTTGATAGTAGTGTTACTATCTACAAAGCTCAAATTGTCGCAAAAGGTTTTCGGCAAGTTCAAGGTGTTGACTATGATGAGATTTTCTCACTCGTATCGATGATTAGAAGTCTGTCTGAATCATGTTAGCAGTTGACGCATTTTATGAAATCTGGCAAATGTATATCAAAACTACATTCCTTAATGGATTTATTAAGGAAGAGTTGTATATGATGCAGCCAGAAGGTTTTGTCAATCCTAAAGATGCTGACAAACTGTTCAAGCTCCAGCAATCCATCTATGGACTAATGCAAGCATCTCGGAGTTGGAATATACGCTTTGATGAGTTGATCAAAGCATATGGTTTTATATAGACTTTTGGAGAAGCATGTATTTATAAGAAAGTGAGTGGGTGCTTTGTAGCATTTCTGATATTATATGTGGATGACATATTGTTGATTGGAAATGATACTGAATTTCTGAATAGCATAAAAGGATACTTGAATAAGAATTTTTCAATGAAAGACCTCGGTGAAGCTGCTTATATATTGGGCATCAAGATCTATAGAGATAGATCAAGACGCTTAATTGTACTTTCACAAGGCACATACCTTGATAAAGTTTTGAAGAAGTTCAAAATGGATCAAGCAAAGAAAGTGTTCTTGCCTGTGTTACAAGGTGTGAAGTTGAGTCAGACTCAATGCCCGACCATTGCAGAAGATAGAGAGAAAATGAAAGTCATTCCCTATGCTTCAGCCATAGGTTCAATCATGTATGCAATGCTGTGTACCAGACCTGACCTGTGCCTTGCTATTAGTTTAGTAGGGAGGTACCAAAGTAATCCAGGAGTGGATCACTGGACAGCGGTCAAGAATATCCTGAAATACCTGAAAAGGACTAAGGAAATATTTTGAGGTTATGGAGGTGATAAAAGAGTTCGTCGTAAAGAGTTACGTCGATGCAAGCTTTTTACACCGATCTAGATGACTCTAAGTCTTGATCTAGATACATATGGAAAGTGGGAGCAATTAGCTAGAGTATCTCCATGCAAAGTATTGTAGACATAGAAATTTGCAAAATACATACGGATCTGAATGTTGCAGACCCGTAGACTAAACTTCTCTCACAAGCAAAACGTGATCACTCTTTGTGTGTTAATCACATAGCGATGTGTACTAGATTATTGACTCCAAAAACCCTTTGGATATTAGTCACATGAAGATGTGAACTAATCACATAAATATGTGAACTATTGGTGTGATATCACATGACAATGTGAACTAGATTATTGACTCTAGTGCAAGTGGGAGACTGAAGGAAATATGCCCTAGAGGCAATAATAAAGTTATTATTTATATTTTCTTATATCATGATAAATGTTTATTATTCATGCTAGAATTGTATTAACCGGAAACTTAGTACATGTGTGAATACATAGACAAATAGAGCGTCACTAGTATGCCTCTACTTGACTAGCTCGTTAATCAAAGATGCTTAAGTTTCCTAGCCATAGACACGAGTTGTCATTTGATGAACGAGATCACATCATTAGAGAATGATGTGATTGACTTGACGCATCTGTTAGCTTAGCACTATGATCATTTAGTTTATTGCTATTGCTTTCTCCATAAGTTATACATGTTCCTATGACTATGAGATTATGCAACTCCTGAATACCGGAGGAACACTTAGTGTGCTATCAAACGTCACAATGTAACTGGGTGATTATAAAGATGCTCTACAGGTGTCCCCGATGGTGTTTGTTGAGTTGGCATAGATCGAGATTAGGATTTGTCACTCCAATTGTCGGAGAGGTATCTCTGGGCCCTCTTGGTAATGCACATCACTATAAGCCTTGCTAGAAATGTGATTAGTGAGTTAGTTGTGAGATGTTGCATTACGGAACGAGTAAAGAGACTTACTGGTAATGAGATTGAACTAGGTATGATGATACCGACGATCGAATCTCGAACAAGTAACATACCGATGACAAAGGGAACAAATGTATGTTGTTATGGGTTTGACCAATGAAGATCTCCGTAGAATATGTAGGAACCAATATGAGCATCCAGGTTCCGCTATTGGTTATTGACCGGAGATGAGTCTCGGTCATGTCTACATAGTTCTCGAACCCGTAGGGTCTACACGCTTAATGTTCGATAATGATATGTATTATGAGTTATGTGATTTGATGTACTGAAGAAAGTTCGGAGTCCCGGATGTGATCATGGACATGACGAGGAGTCTCAAAATGGTTGAGACATAAAGATTGATATATTGGAAGGCTATGTTTGAACACCGAAAAGGTTTCAGATAGGTTCGGGCATTTTCCGGAGTACCGGGGGGTTACCGGAACCCCCCGGGGAGTTAATGGGCCTTAATGGGCCATGGTGGGAGAGAGGAGGAGGCGGCCAAGTGGGAGGCGCCCCCCGAGCCCAATCCGAATTTGAAGGGGGGTCAGCCCCCTTTCCTTCTGTTCCTCTCCCTCTTCCTTCTTCTTCTACTCCGACTAGGGAAGGGGGGAAACCTACTCCTACTAGGAGTAGGAATCCCCCCTTCGGGCACGCCATAGGAGGCCGGCCCTCCCCTCCTCCACTCATTTATATACGAGGGAGGGGGCACCCCATAGACACACAAGTTGATCTCTTAGCCGTGTGCGGTGCCTAAGGGAGTCCTGGACTAAGGGGTCCTCGGGCGTACGGCCTGTTAGCCATGGGTCGGACTGATGGGCGGTGAAGATACGAAGACCGAAGACTGCACCCGTGTCCGGATGGGACTCTCCTTGGCGTGGAAGGCAAGCTTGGCGATCAAATAAGTAGATTCCTATCTCTGTAACCGACCTTGTGTAACCCTAGATCCCTCCTGTGCTTATATAAACCGGAGGGCTAGGTCCGTAGATACCCCCGAATAATCATAGCCAGGTTAGACTCTTAGGGTTTAGCCATTAGGATCTCGTGGTAGATCAACTCTTGTAATACTCATATTCATCAAGATCAATCATGTAGGACGTAGGGTATTACATCCATAGAGAGGGCCCGAACCTGGGTAAAACATTGTGTCCCCCGTCTCCTGTTACCATCGATCCTAGACGCACAGTTCAGGACCCCCTACCCGAGATCCACCGGTTTTGACACCGACATTGGTGCTTTCATTGAGAGTTACACTATGACGTCGATGACAGGATCGATGGCTCGCCTTGTTCTCAAGGACAATATCACCGTCGGAGGAGCACTGGCCCCAGGCCAAACCCTCCGGCTGGGCGGCTTTACCATGACCGCCCGTTTGGTTGTTAAGCCGACGATGACCTCCCGGGTCATTGAAAATCCCCTTCATATCGACTCCGAACACTCCAAGCAGATGGATCCAGCGGAGCTTTCGTCTTCAAACGAGCTCCTAGATTGCATCGCCACCCTGGGGGTCGCCACAGACTACGATCGAATTGGGCTTAAACCCGATCAAAGAGAAATAAAATCGCCATCGATCACCCGCCAGATAACGATAGTCGAGGAGCGAGAAGATAACTCTTCCTCCATACTAAAGATGGACTATGTCTGGATCTCCGGCTTCGAAGAGTCAGACACCCACCTACGAGGAGGTGCATCCTGCCCTCCGAACATAGAATCGAACGACGGGCCTAAGAAATCAAGGGATATCTTGGAGCCCGATCTCTTAAGTTCGGAAGTCTTTTAGACTCCGGATCCAAAATTGGGTCAGGGTTCAGATTTAAAACCACCCACCCACCCAAATATAAGTGCTCTCATGAGCATACAACAATAGTCTCAGGAAACGGTCCACCACTTCTAGGCCAGATTCCTTCTTGTCAAAGACAAGATTAAAGATTCCCGCGACGAGGAAGCGATCTCAGCGTTCCACAACAATTGCATGGATGAAGGAATCCTCAATGCCCTCAACCGCCGTCGCATACTACAGTTCGCTCACTTGGCAACTATCGTACAGAAGTACAGCGCAATGGAAAGCGCCTGGAAAACTCAGGCAGCCCGTTGGGAACCATCGGTCCCCACTCAATCCCTCATTCAGACGAAAAGGGCGCACCCATGCAACACGCCCGGTCCAATAGTAAAGAAATATAAGCCCAGTATGAGGCGCGAAACCATTCTGGAAGGATGGCTCAATGGGCCATGCAAAATACACGCAACACCGGATAACATACCAACACATAGCCTTGGAGCATTTTGGATACTTGTAACACCACGAATGTAATTTACCTTATATGTACTCCAACTCTTGCCGTTTCCGGCACTAAGTTATTTTATTTCATCGTTGTCGGGTTTTTGTCTCCGTGTGTGTTGTCTTTGTCATGCATCTCATATCATGTCATCATGTGCATTTCATTTGCATACGTGTTCGTCTAATGCATTCAAGCATTTTCCCCGTTGTTCGTTTTGCATTTCGGCGCTCCTATGTCCTCCGATGATCCTTTCTACCTCTTTTCGTGTGTGTGTGTGTCAAACGCTTTCGGATTGGACCGAGACTTGTCATGCGGCCTTGGTTTACTACTGGTAGACCGCCTGTCAAGTTTCATGCCATTTGGACTTCGTTTGATACTCCAACGGTTAACCGAGGGACCGAAAAGGCCTCGTGTGTGTTGCAGCCCAACACCCTTCCAAAGTGGCCCAAAACCCACCAAAAACCCCTCCATCATCTAGAGCGTTCGATCACGATCGCG
The DNA here is from genome assembly GCF_018294505.1 of Triticum aestivum. Taxonomy (NCBI): domain Eukaryota; kingdom Viridiplantae; phylum Streptophyta; class Magnoliopsida; order Poales; family Poaceae; genus Triticum; species Triticum aestivum. Next base: position 274,067,192 of record NC_057806.1, read on the forward strand.
TGGCCGAAAACCGCACCTCATTTGGAGCTTCCTAGCTCCCTCTACCTCTATAAATAGATCCCCTTCCGAAATCCCGGGTCTCCTCTCCCCCTAAACCCTAAAAATCTGCTCCGCCGCCGGCCGGACATGTCCGTCGTCCGCCGGACGAACCACGCCGCCGCCCCACGCCAATAGGGAGCTGCCACGCATCCGCCGTGCCCTCTCTCACCTCCAGCTCGCGGCGCCCGTGCTGGGCCCCCGAGGCCCGGGTCACCACCGCCGCCACCCGGGTCGTTCTCCTCCTGCGCC